>NC_056625.2:259919558-260219558 GCF_002870075.4 Lactuca sativa | reverse complement strand
GATAATTGATAGATGCCCAAGAAAGGAGCATTATAAGAAGCTCCTATTGGCCCCACATCTCCCTTATCCCAGGCTTCACTTTTGACGAGTAATTACAAGTTTAATATGAAGGTACACCCTTCTCTACGCTTTTGACTTCTTCTAGTTTCAATATGTATTAAAGGAAAAAATTCTATTTGCGTACCAAAGATATGCTTAATGATATTTTGGATATTACCTTTTCTTTTTGTTGATGAATATGATTAAGATTTATAGTGGCGATTGATTGCAAAATGAATCAAAATGGTTAACCAGTCAAATAGAATTGAAGGATTTGAAGTATAACTAGTAGGTGATTCAGGCTTTGCGTAAAACATTTGTTTAACTAAAAAAAATCAGAAGACTTAAAAAAAATGGACCAAAATTGAATAAAAATTAAAAAGTGGTCAAAAGCTGACAATCTTAATAAAGTTCATGGACCATTTATGTCAAAAAGCACCCTCCCCTCACATAGTTTACTGTTCATAAGGTTTATATGCCTTTAATCTCCCTATTCTTTTGAAAGAATAGTTTTATTCTTTTTTTGATATGTGTCACCATATTAGACCTCATAATTAATACATATTTTATTTTTATTTTGTCATGTGTTACTCTATTATGTCTCTTAATTAATAGATGTCACTTGTCAACTTATTGATTCTCCATCAAATTTCAAATTTTAAATTTCCCACTCTAATTACATTAAATTAATAACATTAGAAAAAAATTAAAATAAAATTAACACAAATTATAAAGTGATATAATTTTACATATTTATTTAAAGCAATGATTATAATTTTATATAACTAAAAAAATCTCTTAATTAATAATTTATTTAAAATAAGTGATTAATAATTTTGAGTTTTACTATTAAAGTTTAATTAATTTTGTAACTGTGGTTGCCACAGGTTATAAACTAATATGTATATAAATTTGTCATAAAATTACTAGGATTGTACCCATTTGAAAATGCCAATTGATATGTGACCGATTTGACCCGAGATTAATACTAATTAGGGGTTATTTCCTTTTGATATAATAGACTTAATAGGCTTATGTCTTAATATGTTCAAATAGTATAAGGTATTTATTACATGATTGCTGAATTTTGGTCATATAATTAATCTGAATGTTTATAATAAACAACATTTATTGAATTTATATTTTACAGCCATGGGGATCCATGGACCCACAATCCCCATCATTTTGCATCCATGGGGACCCACAGTCCCCATCATATGCATATGTCGTTTGGTTATGTCATATGCTTAAGCAAAGGATGAGGACCAAATGTCGACTCCTGTCAAATTGAACAAAGATGGAGAGCTAGCCTAAATATCATTTGTAGAAATTAACTTTAGGACTTCAACATATGGGAATGATTATGAGGTGTGAATTACATTAAGGTATGAGGCAAGATGCTCATATACTAGCGTTGTTTGAATAGATAATTGTTCAGGATATAAAATTGTAAAATTATAAGTTCTTCCTTTTCGGTGGTCTTTTGATCAAAGTTTATTTCTACCGTTAACCATAGAATTAGGATGAATTTGTATGGTTCTGTTTCTGAATTAGGAGTCTGTCATCTACAAAAGGATGAGAACCTGATGTATTTTTAAAATGAATTATGCATAAACTATCATCCTAATTTGAATTTTTTGTTCATGAATTCTACATATGAAGATGTAGGAATTTGGAATTCATGTATCCGGATAGCTCTTATAATATTAACTGATAATCGAAAGTAATTAGAAGAGTGTTAAAATAAATAATGTTTTATAATATTCAAACTAACTTTTATTATAGGATATATTTTGTAGTGTTTGTGTTAAAAATGTTGTGCAGGTTTATATGTGAAGTATTGAGGGGGCGGAGTGTAATATACACAAAATCATCCGGGTTTACACACGGATCTTCGGATCTAGTGTAACCTAGGTACTTAAGGACCGAGTGACTAAAAAGGGTCATTATTCATAATCTGATCAACTTCTCTTCTCTCATTTTCTCTCGTTCTCACAATTCATATGTTTTAGGGTTTACACAAACCCCCCGCTATCCCTCCAAAAGGCTCTGGTTATAACTACAAGCTACGATCGTACAATCAATAGGTGTCAACCGGCACGTCTCCCTAGATCCTTAATCGAATTTACGCAAAGAGAAACATATAAGGTACATTATAGGCCCAATGAACATGTAAGTGGACAACTAAGCCCCACTAAGCATGTAAATCATTTCTAGACTCAAAAGGAATGAGATTATATATCTTGAGCCCAATATATATGTAAAAGGACAACTAAGACCCATTTTACATGTATATTATTTGCAGGCCGAATAAGCACACAATGAGTATCCAAGTCGTCAACCCTAGAAGTCTTCTTGAGAGGAGATCTTCGAATTCTAAGAAGGTTTCTAGAGCATGATCATGAAAACATGTGCTCATGAGGATGGATCTATCATAAATTAAAATAAATCACTTTGAGTTTACATTATCTTACTTAAGTATGAAGCTTGAAGAGATTTTCCTTGAGACACACACAAGTACACACGAATTCTAGGAAGAATATAGGAGGTTTCTTTGAGTGTTCTTAGAGAGAAATGTTTGAGTGGGTTTGAGAGTAAAATGAAGGGGGTGGTGGGTTGTTTGGGCCGAGAATAAGAAGAAGAGGGAGGGAAGAGAGAGATGACAATATTGTTGCATGGAAACATGAGATTTCCTAAAGACACGGTGTATAATTTGCTTATGTAACACCCCGAATCTCAGGTAATAATTAAATAAATGTTTTTGGAGTTTTGGCCCTACTCGACGAGTTGGTTGCCCTACTCATCGAGTAGCAGCGGGATGGATCGCGAGTTTAGTGGCCCACTCGGCGAGTCCATTATTGAACTCGGCGAGTAGGAGCTAGAAAATGAAACCCTAATCCCCGGGGTTTGCACCCCTATTTAAAGAAGCTCAAGCCTCTTTCAGTACCTTTCCAGCCTCCCTTACTCCACTAACTCGTGAGTGTGTGTGCCCTTGTGTGTAAAGCTTGAGAGAGAATTTTGGTGAAAAGTGTGGTGAACCAAGTGGCTTAGGCAAGGAATTGAGAGGAGATTCGTGTTCTTCTTCTGTGGTCATCTCTTGGGGAAGGTAATTGATCTTTTCCCTCAGTTATTTTGGTTGGACCTCATCCTTGTATGAGTTCTAGGGCTTTAGAGGAGGGGATCAAGTTAGTATGGCAATATATGGGCTAGATTGGGAGTTGTAACTTCAGATCTGGACCCTCCTTGGATTATTCAGACATAAAGTCCCAGCTTTAGTCGAGTTTAAGTTCCCCTTTGTCCTTGAGCACCCATTAAGAACTTGATGTTGGCATTTGAAGCTTGTAAAGCCATACATGCACGTAAAGTTTGCAACTTTACGTGATAAGTAGGCCTAAGGGAGTTGGATCTGCAATTTGGGGCCTTTCCATGGCTTATGGACGTCTGCATGATAAAATGACTGAAGGAACTCGGCGAGTCGCAAATCCGGCTCGGCGAGTCATTTGAAGATATGCATTGAACTCGGCGAGTTGGATGAACAACTCGGCGAGTCAGATGAAGAAAGCCGTGGACTCGACGAGTTGGTTGAACAACTCGGCGAGTTGGATGAAGATGGTCATGAAACTCGACGAGTTGAAGAACAACTCGTCGAGTCGTATGAGTTTTAGGCAAGGATGTGTTTGCTCGCATACCCGTCGAGTTTCAGGGAGGAAACTCGACGGATGGCCTTAAGATTTGATCGGGATTCGAAGGAACTCAACGAGTCACCCCGATGACTCGGCGAGTTGGAGTGTATTTTAAGAACTCGGTGAACAGTCTAGAGTACTCGGCGAGTTGATGTCAACATGGACTGTTGACCTTTACCAAGGACTTTGGCCTTGATCAGGGTTTGACTAGTGGGTTATGGAGTGTCTTATGAGGCTAAAGACTTATGAGTATATTGTGCTATGGATATAGGTGGTGGAGTCGGTGACGAGTGATCCGATAGTTGGAGTTACCTTTCGAGTCGACATCTGTGAGGTGAGTTATCCTCACTATATCGATAGGGTCTACGGCACCAAGGCTGGCCCTTTAGTTGTTATTGTTTTGGTATGTTGCATGTGGTTATGATTTGTTTGTTCGGGATCGAGGTAGACAGTATGTTATGCTTTTATGATCCGTAGGGATTGGTGTGTTAGTGACCTGATAGGTCGGTACTCTAGTTACAGGAGAAATCTATGATTATGATCAGTGAGATAAATATACTTGATATTTGTATATTCCTGTATATGATAGCTACGCGCACATGGTTATTTGCTTGTTGGTTGGGTTGAGGCGGTCCTGCTTTGTGCTGAAGGCCGACATACCCTATGAGCGGTCCGGGGAGACTGTACTCCCACGTGGCGGACCAGTCATGCCGAAGGCTCGGGATAGATTCAAACAGACTATAGGCCCGGTAGGGCGGTCCAGTCAGGCCGATGGCCCAGTATACATGAAGATTGATTGATTATTAATGATATGATTTCTATTTGTACGGTATTGGTATTTTGGGGTAGCTCACTAAGCCCTCGGGCTTCCAGTTTTCAGTTTATTGTTTCAGGTACTTCAGGAGATATAGGAAAGGCGAAGGCGTGACCGTACTGCTCCCCATCCTTACGATATGTTTTTGGGACACCCTGATGATAAACGATTTAGAAATGTTTTGTAAAACAATTACTGTTGTTTCTTTTGTTAATGTTAAAAGTTGAAAATTTGGCGGAAATTTCTTGAACATTACAAGTTGGTATCAGAGCCTTGGTTTGAGTGAATTGGAGGAACACTTGTGTGAATCCAGTCTCAAATCAAGGAGATTTTTGGAAAATGAAATTTAAATGATTTTCAAACGAAGGATGGGGGAATGCAGAGAGTACGATCAGCCAGAGCCTGTAAGTAAACCCCAAAATACCGTACACCTAATTAATATTCTGATATGATTAGAGCAGCATGCTAGTGCTAGGCTAGGGATCTTCGGGAATCACATGATAGATTTGCCTGATTATATGATGCCTATTAGCCTAGGGTTCTTGTATATGGAATTGACATCATGGTTGTAGATGTTTAGTGTATACACTACGGTTGTGTGTAGTCAAGATCTTATAGCCTGTGAATGTCTGATTCGACCTTAGGGTAGGATCGGGTATTCGAAAGTCTATCGGGTCCAGTGCTATGTGCAGCCAGTATACACTAACGCTGCGGGGGTTGATGGAAATTTCATGAATGTGGGAATGGCATGGAAATTCAGGATCGGTTGCTAGATGTACCCTGTTAGTGAGGGTTGAGCGCATGATATGTTGAGTGTAGTTTTAGGGCGTTGTGGTGATACTTGAGGAAAATATGGGTAGGTGTGGAAGGTAGTATGGACCCGTACTACTGAAAGCATAGGACCCATACGCGTAGCAAGGAAGTCACAACCCCTAGGGTTTTGGGTTAGACTCCCGACATTATATTACTTATTTGATATTTTGAGTGTGATTGCAGTATGGTGGTGACGAGATGCTTTGCTAATGGATCTAGGTCAGGATCGGGGTTGGGAGATGGAGGGTCAGAGGTGCCATTAGCACCTGAGCCCGTAGTTCAGATGGGGACTTAGGAGTTGGATGCCAGGATTCGGGAGATTTTGCATGATGAGGTCGATGCGGCTTTTTGAGCGCAGCTGCCAGAGATGTTTGGGTCGATTAAGACTGCGATGGTGGAGTATTCTGATGAGCGATATGCCGCTCTAGCAGAGACAGCTACCTCTGCAGCCACATCGGCTGTAACTGCGACAGGGATTGGGGGAGCAGCCAGCAGGGCTTTCCAGTACTAGGACTTCGATAATACGAAGCCCCCGACATTTGATGGTACACAGGATGCTATTCGGGCTATGAGGTGGTTATCTGACGTGGAGGGATGTTTCTTCACGTGCTCTTGCCCTGCTGACCAGAAGGTTAGATGTGCCCTGAACCTGCTAAGGCTTGGGGCAAACGACTGGTGGAGATTGACGACAGTTTCCTATTCGGATGATCAGCGGACTGCTGTTACCTAGGAGCAGTTCCGGGAAATGTTTCGCGCCCACTACATTCCTCGTGTTGAGCAGGAGTGACTTGATCAGGAGTTCTTGACTTTGAGACAGGATGGAGAGTCAGTGATGGAGATTACCCGGATGTTCACGGAGAGGGCTATGTTTTGCCCGGAGTTTGCGTCAGAGCAATCTTAGATGACCCATTATCTGAGTATGCTCAAGACGGACATACGGCAGTTTGTGGCCACCCAGCGTTATGATACCCTCCTGGATCTGCAGAAAGCCGCGAGGCGGCGTGAGTTAGAGTTAGAGTTGCAGCTGAAGGAGCAGCATCAGGCACCGGCCCAGTCTCAGCCGGCGCCCAAGCGATTTAAACCCGCTGATGCACGATCTGGGGGACAGCAGAGCCGCACTTGTGGGAAGTGAGGCATGGTTCACTCAGGAGTTGTCGAGCAGGAGGAGGGTGCTACAAATGTGGCAAGGAGGGGCACTATGCCAGGGACTGCCGTCAGTCCGCCCCTCCACCAGATATGAGGATCTGCTATCATTGCCATCAGGTTGGTCACGTGAAGACCAACTGCCCGCAGCTTGCCGCTAGGCCTGCACAGGGTTCTACCCCAGTTGCTGGGAAGAGTGGGGATGGGAGGCCGGTCAAGGTGGAGCCTCCGAAGGCTCAAGGAGGCGCCTTCCAGCTTATGGCCGAAGAGCCCAAGGCAGCACCGGATGTGGTTGCTGGTACGTTTCTATTTCTCTGTCTTGATTATTATATTGTGTTATGCTTATTGGTTGTGCCTGTGATTAGGTACGTTGTTAGTAAATTCTTTGCCTACTTTAGTTCTATTTGATTCGGGGGCGAGTTGGTCGTTTGTATCTCAGACTTTTATTAAGGGGTTCATTGTGCCGATGGACGATCTCGAGTGCCCGTTGCAAGTCTCGATCGCCAGCAAGCACGGAGTTTCCGCTTCTTCGGTCTACCGGGGATGCGAGTTGGAGATTTTTGGGGTGCCCTTCCCGATAGATTTGATCCCTATTCCCATGAGGGATGTATGTGTGATTATAGGGATGGATTGGATCAGCCGCTTTGGCGCCATGATTGACTGTGAGGGGCAGTGGGTGGTGGTTCGAACCCCAAGTGGGGGAGAACTCATAGTGTATTGAGAGGGCACCAGACTGGGATCAGGGTTCTGTTTGGCAGCCAGGGCTCGACAGTATATTCAGCACGGGTGTGCCGGTTACTTGGCATATGTGATAAATACGGGGGATATGGAACAACTCTCAGTATCAGAGGTCCCAGTGGTTAGTGAGTTTGCTGACGTGTTTTCGGAGGAGTTACCCGAAGTGCCTCCGGAGAAGCAGGTTGAGTTCAGGATTGATCTAGTGCCAGGTACGGCACCTATCGCTAAGGCGTCGTACCGTTTGGCACCGCCTGAGATGCAGGAGCTGTCATCTCAGTTACAGGAGCTGCTGGGGAAGCAGTTTATTCGTCCGAGTAGTTCCCCTTGGGGAGCGCCGATTCTCTTCGTCAGAAAGAAGGACGGTTCGCACAGGATGTGCATTGACTATAGGGAGTTGAACAAGTTAACGGTGAAGAACCGTTATCCCCTCCCGAGGATAGATGATCTTTTCGATCAGCTGCAGGGTGCATCTTAGTTTTCCAAGATCGATTTGAGATCTGGATATCACCAGGTCAGGGTGAGGGAGGAGGACGTAGAGAAGACTGCGTTCCGAACTCGTTATGGTCATTACGAGTTCGTGGTGATGCCGTTTGGACTCACCAACGCAGCGGCAGTGTTCATGGATTTGATGAACCGGGTTTGCAGACCGATGCTCAATCGCTCGGTTATTGTATTCATAGATGATATATTGGTGTATTCCAAGACACGGGAGCAGCATGAGGAGCACCTCAAGGAGCTGCTAGAGGTGTTAAGGTGAGAGCGGTTGTACGCCAAGTTCTCTAAATGCGAGTTTTGGTTGCGAGAGGTCCAGTTCCTAGGACATCTTGTTAACCAGGAGGGGATTCTGGTTGACCCGGCTAAGTTTGAGGCAGTTATGCAGTGGGAGATTCCAAAATCTCCCTCAGATATCAGGAGTTTCTTGGGTTTAGCGGGGTATTACTGGAGATTCATTTGTGATTTCTCCAAAATTGTGGTGCCCCTCACTCGTCTTACGAGGAAGGGGGTGGATTTATGATGGGGCCCGGAGCAGCAGAGGGCGTTCGAGACCCTGCGGCAATGTTTATGCGAGGTGCCAATGTTGACTAGATATTTTGTGATGCATCCGTACAGATATTTTGTGATGCATCCATCACAGGCTTGGGACGGTCCTCATGCAGAGGGGACGAGTGGTAGCCTACGCGTCGCGACAACTAAAGCCGCATGAGACTAGATACCCGACGCATGATCTGGAGTTGGGAGCGGTGGTTTTCGCCCTCAAGATTTGGAGACACTATCTGTACGGGGTCTGTTGCACGATATACACGGACCACAAGAGTTTGAGGCACATCATAGACCAGCCAAGCCTAAACATGAGGCAGCGTAGGTGGCTGGATGTGGTCAAGGACTATGATTGCGAGATCCTTTACCATCCTGGTAAAGTGAACGTGGTTGCGGATGCTTTGAGCCGCAAGTCGGCTAGGACGTCCAACCCCGCCCGATGTATGAGGATAACGGTGGATTCCCCATTGGTGGGTTTGGTCAGAAATGCTCAGATCGAGGGTATGAAACCGGAGAATCAGAAGCTGGAAAGGATTAAGGGCGAAAGTGTCCGGTTTGTTCAGGATAGCCGCGGGCTATTGACCCGATATGGTCGGATTTGGGTTCCGATGGCCGGAGGGGTTAGACAGACAGTGATGCAGGAGGCTCATAAGTCTCGTTTTTCTATTCACCCGGGGGCCACCAAGATGTACCGTGATTTGAGTTTGAGTTATTGGTAGCCTGGTATGAAGCGAGACGTCGCTTGGTACGTCGAGAGGTGCTTGACCTGCAGGATGGTCAAGGCCGAGCACCAGAGGCCGCATGGCAAGCTGCAGCCTCTGGAGATTCCCATGTGGAAATGGGAATGGATCGCGATGGATTTCATCACAAAGTTGCCAAGGACAACAAAGGGATTCGACGCTATATGGGTCATCGTGGATCGATTAACCAATAGTGCTCACTTCCTAGCCATTCGGGAGAGTTCGTCGGCAGAAAGGTTGGCCGACCTATACGTCCGCGAGATTGTCTCTCGCCATGGAGTCCCGGTTTCCATTGTTTCAGATCGGGATGTCAGGTTTACTTCACGATTCTGGCAGAAGTTCCGCGAGGAACTGGGTACGAGATTGCATTTCAGTACGACGTTTCATCCGCAGACTGATGAGCAGAGTGAGCGGACCATCCAGACCCTCGAGGATATGCTGAGGGCATGTGTTATTGATTTTGGTGGGAGTTGGGACTCCCACCTACCGCTTGTGGAGTTCGCCTACAATAACAGCTACCATTCCAGTATTGGCGCTCCGCCTTTCGAGCTGTTGTATGGGCGGAAGTGTAGGACCCCAGTTTGTTGGGGTGAGGTTGGGCACAGGGTGATGGTACGGACAGAGGTAGTTCTGCAAACTACCGAGATGATACAGCAGATTAGACAGCGACTGCAGACCGCTCAGAGCCGTCAGAAAAGTTATGCGGACCGGTGCTGATCTGAGCTGGAATTTCAGGTGGGTGACATGGTTCTCCTGAAGGTCTCACCCTGGAAGGGTGTGATCCGTTTCAGGAAGAGGGGAAAGTTGGGTCCCTGCTATATTGGGCCGTTCAGGATTGTTGTCAGGGTGGGCAAGGTGGCTTATAGGTTGGAGCTCCCGGAAGAGCTCAGTAGGATCCACAACACATTTCATGTTTCCCAATTGTGGAATTGTGTTATGGATCCGGAGGCAGTGGTGTCGTTAGATGATATCTTGGTCAACGAGCATTTGAACTATGTGGAAAGGCCTGTGGCAATTTTGGAGAGGAAGAAGAAGATCCTGTGGAACAAGGAAATACCTTTGGTAAAGGTACAATGGGAACATCGGAAAGGGTCCGAGTGGACGTGGGAGCCGGAGGCGGAGATGCGCGAGCACTATCTGACTCTGTTTATCCCAGCGGACATCGAGGACGAAGTCTAGTTCAAGTGGGGGAGAGTTGTAACGCCCCGAATCTCAGGTAATAATTAAATAAATGTTTTTGGAGTTTTGGCCCTACTCGACGAGTTGGTTGCCATACTCGTTGAGTAGCAGCGGGATGGATCGCGAGTTTAGTGGCCCACTCGGCGAGTCCATTATTGAACTCGGCGAGTAGGAGCTGGAAAATGAAACCCTAATCCCCGGGGTTTGCACCCCTATTTAAAGAAGCTCAAGCCTCTTTCAGTTTATTGTTTCAGGTACTTCAGGAGATAAAGGAAAGGCGAAGGCGTGACCGTACTGCTCCCCATCCTTACGATCTGTTTTTTGGGACACTCTGATGATAAACGATTTAGAAATGTTTTGTAAAACAATTACTGTTGTTTCTTTTGTTAATGTTAAAAGTTGAAAATTTGGCGTAAATTTCTTGAACATTACAGCTTAGTTATCCATTAAACAATAATTAGGTGGAAATACTCTAATTATCATCTTGATATATATTTTTTTATACAAAACCGAGAATAGAGAGAGAGAAGGAAGAGTTTGGGCCATTTTTTATTGTATTTGATATTTGAGGCCTAAATTGAGAGTTTTCGGCGCATTTGGCCCATATATGGGTTTATAGCCCAAAATGATAAAGTAAATTTGGGTTTTCGGCCCAATGAAGCCCAAGAAGTTAGTTCACAGCCCAATAGGGCTTATGAAACCATTTACGTCCCAATAAGGCCCATGATTACAAGATGAGTCATTCTAGGCCTACATTACCCAAAATACTATAGTTTCATGAATGTGGGTCCAATTTAATCCGAGTTAGGTTTCCTTGACCCAAAATAGCCAAATTGAAAGTTTACTAGGACATTAGGCCCAATAATAGGATCCTAGTCCATACTAAGTTTGAATCGGGTTACTAGGGTTTCAAACCCACAATTGAGTATCTGAGTTGTATTGAATTAGGTTTTGGACTTAACTCAGGATTTTTGATTCAAATGAATGTTTTTTTTATTGAGCATAGAACATGATATCCACTTAGATTACAAGTCTTACAAGAGTTGATGGTTACATGAAAACATAATTTCCTAGCTAAAAATGCTAGTTGTGACACCCATGATCTCGAGTTGGGAGCTATGGTCTTCGCCTTAAAGATTTGGAGGCACTACCTATATGGTACCGAGTGCACCATCTTCACAGACCACAAGATCCTCCAGCACATTCTGAATAAAAAAGAACTGAACATGAGACATCGGCGATGGGCCGAGCAACTAAACGACTATGAATGTGAGATCAAGTACCACCCAGGAAAGGCTAATGTGGTAGCCGATGCTTTAAGCCGAAAGGAGTACTCGATTAGCTGAGTAAAGACACTAACAATGACCATCCCTTCCCATCTGTCCTCACAAATCAAGGAGGCTCAACAGGAAGCCTTGAAACCAGAAAACGTCGCAAACGAGGCATTGCGTGGAATGAAAAAGAATCTGGCAGTCAAAGAAGACGGAGCCTATTATCTTATGGATTGGATCTGGACACTGAGGTTTGGTGGATTTTGGGACGTGATAATGAATGAAGCTCATAAAACGAGGTACTCTATCCATCCAGGTTGCAATAAGATGTACGTGGATATCAAACAACATTATTGGTGGTCGAATATGAAAGCGGAGATTGCCACTTACGTGGGCAAGTGTCTCACTTGTGCCAAAGTTAAAGTGGAATATTAGAAGCCCTCGGCTCTACTGCAACAACTCAAAATACCAAAGTTGAAATGGGAGAGAATAATAATGGATTTTATAACCAAATTACCCAAGACGGCAGACGGTCTGGATGCTATCTGGGTAATCGATTAACAAAATCCGCCCATTTCTTGCCAATAAATGAGACGTACAAGATGGAAAGACTAACACAAATATACCTGAAAGAGGTGGTGAGACTTCATGGAGTTCCCATATCTATTATCTCTGATCGAGATAGTAGATTCACCTCTCTGTAACACCCAGAATCAGAAAGACCAAGAAAGGAAAGGAAAACCCTAAGTCAAAGGGGTCAACTCGTCGAGTCCATAGGTGAACTCAACGAGTTGGAGCAGGTTCCGTGTCGGGATTTAAGTGACCGACTCGGCGAGTTGGAGGGACTGACTCGGCGATTCAGGTCTGGGTTGGAAAACCCTAATTTCTGGGCTTGGTGTTCTATTTAAGCATCATTTCAGGCCTTCACCCTAGCCTCCATCACTCCCTTTACCTTCTCTCGAACCCTAAGCCTCCATTGAAGTACTCTCAAGCTTTCTTTATCATTTTTGGGTACTTTGAAGCTAAAAGGAAGAAAGGAACCTTGGGTGATTCAAGAAGTGGCAGTGGACTCTGTGTTGGTGTCCTATTTCAGATCCTTGGAAGGTATGAAGCTAATACCTTGGCTGTTATTCATTTAGATCCCCTTTCTTAGTTAGATTTTGTTATTTTGGTCCATTTCCAAGGGCAATTCGTGTATTGTGCCTTTGTGAGCAAAGAGAACTTCGGATCTAGGGTTGTCTTGGCCTAGAAACCCATAAAGTAGCAGTCTTTGGTGTGTTGGTGAAGCATGCTTGTCTCAAACCCTAGCCCTAGAGTGTTTTAAGCCTATAGCTCCTTGGTTTCATGTAAAGTTTGCAACTTTACGTGAAGGATGGGACTTAGAAGAGTGGATCTACAGTTTGGATCCCCTACATGGCTCGAAAAGCCACTGTATGGATTACGAACTGAAGCTACTCGGCGAGTCACATGGGTGGACTCAGCGAGTTGTATGAAGTTAGGCAGGGACTCGACGAGTTGGAAGAACAACTCGACGAGTCTGTTGAAGATTGTCGTGGACTCAAAGAGTATGTTCTTGGACTCAACGAGTTGGATCTCAGAACCTCAAACTTTTATGGTTAAGACTTAGAACGGTGAGTTGAGTGGTGACTGAGTGAGTTGGACAAGATGGGGCTCGGAGATCGTTGAACTCGACGGGGCGACTCGGCGAGTTGATGCGTATTATGAGAGTTTCTGAGTATAAGGACTCGACGACTCAATGGGTTAGTGGGCGGGGCCCAGAGATAGGCGGGCCTAAAAGAAACAGATCTATATCTGAGCGGGGCTCGAAGCCAGGCGGGGCCTGGAGCGGCGGGGCCGTTGTAGCGGGCAAGGCCTGAGGTAGGGGCGAGGCCCAAAATAGCGGGCGTGGCCCAATATGTGCTATATGTGTTTGTGTAGGGTATGTGGTATGTTGGCGAACTTACTAAGCTTCGTGCTTACGATTTTCAGTTTTGGTTTCAGGTACTTCCGGTGGCGGAGGGAAGAGCTCGGCGTGATCGCATGGCACACACCATTAATTAGACAGCGTGGGATGTTTTACTCTGATAATGAGAATATGTTTTGAATTAATACTCTGAATGTATGTTATGAATTATGACAAGGCTTTTATAAATATGGTTTTAGTAATGTTTAAAGAAAATTTACAGTCATGATTTTTGGGACGTTACACTCTCGCTTTTGGCAGTCGCTCCAGAAAGCTTTGGGAACCCAACTGGATATGAGCATTGCCTACCACCCTCAGACTGATGGCTAAAGCAAGCGAACCATTCAGACTCTATAAGACATGCTCCGAGCATGTGTAATAGATTTTAGCAAAGCTTGGGATACCCACATGCCCCTAATCGAATTCTCATATAACAACAGCTACCACACGAGCATATGAGTTGATCCCTTTGAGGCCTTGTACAGCCGGAAATGCAGATCACCCCTTTGTTGGGCTAAAGTGGGAGACACCCAGTTGGAAAAAGGGCACACGCTCAACAACACTCTCACTGGACCCGAGATAATTCGAGAAACAACAGAAAAGATAGTCCAAATCAGAGCACGACTCCAAGCATCGCGAGACCGAAAAAAGAGTCATGCGGATAAAAGGAGAAAGCCTTTGGAGTTCCAAGTGGGGGATCGGGTGTTATTAAAGGTCTCTCCTTGGAAAGAGACGATACGATTTGGAAAGAAAGGAAAGCTAAACCCACGATATATCGGACCATTCGAGATCCTTGCCTGGATCAGTCCGGTAGCCTACAAACTACAACTACCCTCAGAACTTAGTAATGTACACCATGTATTCCATGTATCAAACCTAATGAAGTGTCTATCGGATGAAACTCTTGCAGTCCCACTAGACGAAATTGAAGTGAACGAGAACCTTTTATTCATTGAGCAGCCTATCGAGATTATGGATAGAGAAGTTAAGCGCACGAAACAAAGCCGCATCCCCATTGTGAAGGTTAGATGGAATGCCAAGTGCAGACCTAAATTCACATGGGAACGCGAGGATCAAATGATGCAAAAATACCCACACCTTTTCAAGAATAACTTTTAAAGAATTTCGGGATGAAATTCCCTCTAACAGGGGGATGAAGTCATAACTACAAGTTTCAAGTCCAAAAACCAAGCCAAAGGAGTCCTGTATATGTAATAGTTATAACTATATTACTATTTTGATATGTGTAATATAAATTTTGGGAATTATATTGCCTTGAGCTCGAATAATCAATGCAAACAAATAAGAAATTTAAGTTACGTCAAAATATTGATCACACAAATAATAAAGCCAACACATTAGAATTCATACACTTTAGAACGTGAACACTTACCTAGAAACTTCCAAGTCCGTAAACCCTTCTTCTTGGACCATGGTTGGCCGTAATAACTCTTAGTGGGCCACTTTGGCCGTGAACCACCCAAAGCTACCTAGTCTTGACCGTGAACCACCATAAACATCAAAGGAAGGACCGTGAACACCCTTAAGGAATAAGGTTTGACCGTGAACACCTTAAGGGGAGGAATCTTGGCCGTGAACTCCATAAGGGACCACCATTTGGCCGTAAACTCTTGTGAAAAACCCATTTAGACCATGAACCCTTTTGATTTCAAAGGTGTTTACAGTAGTCTTTCGCCATTCCCCATACAAATCTCAGTAAAACATGTATTAACCTCTAGTAATAAGCTTTATCCATCAGTAATCCAAGCAAATATCACATCAATTTCTTATTCCCATATGAGGAGCGTAAACCCCTTCTTTTCATTCCACAAACTCATTTTCACTTTTTGAGAACTCCATAAACACTCTCAAGAATTCAAGCTAAGTTCCATAAGCCATTTCTTCACAATCCCTTCTAATATTTTTGTAAGTGATTCGTGCATAGCTTGATGTTTCATACATTTAATTGTGGAAATTCTTCTTAATCACACATGACTTCATGTGTTATGTGACACCCGAAAATCACGGCCATAAAAGACCGCTTTCATTTATGTTTTTAAAATAATTTCAGAGTAAATCCATTGATTTAAAAGAGTTGCGGAATTTGTCCCCAAAACAATACATGATAAAATAAAGTTTATCAAAGCATTTCTTAAAGAAATGTATTTTCATATATATCAAAACTCGGGATGTCATGTTCGGATACATACACAAAAGCATAAACAATAAAACATAGACCTTACACAGTTATATATAAATACTAGTCTATAAACAAAAACATCTTCACAAGTTCTCCAACTAATGCTCTCGTGCCACTACCTATAATACAAGGAAACTGAGTGGGTCAGGCTTGGGAGACTGGTGATCATATAGGGTTTTCAACCCATAATAAATAATTATATTTAATATCACCAACCAACATTAACCCGATTACCCATTCCCGTTATCCTCACTTTACGTCCCTAAAACAACAACTATCACAAGGGACCTAATCTAGGATTTTCATCGGGACGGATAATACTGCATTGGGGTTTCCTCAGCAATGAAGGGGATAGAATACAACAAATGAACACCCAAGTTCACCAACACCTACAGGTTATGAGCCTGCCAACATTCCACAAGATAGTCTAGAAAGAGTCTGTGGTCGTCATCCATATTCTGCTGAATGACTAGATCACAATCACATCGAGGCCTCTCATCAGTTTATCACACATCAACTATCTACCCAAGTTCTACCCAACATTTTTGTAGATAAAAGCATACATATGCAACTTAAAAACTGATAAGATACTCATTCAATACTCATCCCAAATAAACAGATAACATATATATACACGTATATTTATACACACATAACACGTATTCTAAAGTAGCTACTTCATGTCTATGTGTTAGAAGAAAGGGAATATACAATCACTTGATCAGAAGATGATCGGACAGCACTACGGCTCTAAGAGCAGTATTCTTCGGTGAAACCGGAAGATCTTCACACACAGGGCTTCTCGCAGGTAGAGCTTCGGCTTGGAAACTTTACTTATCAGGATCCTCGGGGCTTCAGGACTTGCTTTGGGTCTCGGGATGATACCGGGGCTTCGGGGGTACTTCTTTGCATGTAAATCGAGGTAATACGGGTGAGAGATGAATGAATTAGCAACCTTGGCCGGCTGCCCCTTCAACTCTATTTATAGGGCTCTTTTCTAGAAATTCACGTCGTGAACAGTACTCCCCCGTCGTGGGCCTGATCGTCACTGCATGCGTCATCACAAGTGGGGTCTGGCAGAGTCCAGGTGACGTCATTTCTGAGTTCACGTCGTGAACACAGTGTTCACGTCATGACCTCTGACATAGTGTCAGGTTTCGTGCCCCGAACTTCAGAAATTCATATATTTTGCATACGAGCTATGTTTTCGATGTTCTTTATATCCACGCGTAGGTGAAATTATGCTCTACAACTCTCATTTAGGCTCCATCGGCTAATTTTGAATTTATTTTTATTATATTATTTTTTCGTGGGTCGAGACAGGAAAACTCCGTTAGAAATTCATATCTTCTTTATCTGACATCCGTTTTCGTATGTCTCTTTACCGTTGGACTAATATCGACGAGATCTTCGATTCTCGTTTAGATTATTTCGGCTAAATATCACTCGATCTCAAATTCGAACTTTGGGTTGCATACAGCTAAGTCGAAACTTCGAAAAACCATAACTTCCTCATCCGAAGTCAAATTTAGATGTTCTTTTTATGTACGCTCTCAGTTTAACATATTCTACGACTTTCGTTTAGATCACTAAGGCTAGATACCGCTTTATCTTAAATTCATATTTTACGTCATTCAACGTCGTGCCGGTTCTGTCGCGAAACTTCGACATGTCATAACTTCTTCGTTATAACTTGGATTTCAGCATTCTTTATATATTCAGAACCTCGTCACGAACACTACCACATCCTTCATAGATATCAGGTTTATCTAACATTTCATTTTGACGCTTATTTTTATCCTTAATTCATTTAAGTCACACAATTAAGCATAAAACACATAATACTCAAATAATACATTATTATTTCAAAATGGGTTACAAAGGATAACCTAGACTATTACACCATCATTAATGTCTAGCCTAGAGACACGTGCGTTACATGTTAACAACCTTAGGGTATCAAAGTCTCCAAGAAATTCATCAAACACCTCAAGTGTTCTAGGCTCCAAATATTCACATCATCTCTTCAACCACACTTTCCTCTACCCAAGGTGAGCTTCATACCCCTATTTTTGAGTTTTCACTATTTTGGGGGAGGATACAAGTCAAAGGTCATTTGAAATCTTGGTATAATTGCTTGTCTATACATGTATGTTATGTTGTATGTGGTTGACGTTATAAAACTCCATATGAATAGTCCAAAAACTCAAGATTTTGGTTAAGTCTCAAGAGTTTGGACTATATTTCGCATATTGTGTTGTTAGAAACAAAAACTATCATCTATATGAAATATGATTCATAAAAGTTTATCTCAAGAACCACAAGAATTTTGCTTCAAGAAATTGTTTAAACAAAGTTGTTGGACATAATATTTTGAAGATGTTAAATTATGAATATATTATTATTTTTGGACCATGCTTGGCCAAGAATATATATATATATATATATATATATATATATATATATATATATATATATATATATATATATATATATATAAGGTCACTTTTGAAACATTGGATAACTTTGAGTTATATTTGAACATTTCGATTGATAAGGAACCAAAAATGGGATTAATTAAATAAATGACTATTTTGGACATTCTCTTAAATAAAAATTTAAATGAGTATTTTGGAAGAAATGAACCATTTTCAACAATTCTAGTGTATTTGGATCACTAACAATACTTTTTGGACAAATGTGGGTCTTATTTGATAATTTATGAAAAGAAGGGGCACTCTTGCCACATTGATAATATTGAGTTATTTTTGACAAATATGAGTCAATGTGGATCAATCTCAATAAACGAAATATCTAGTCGACGAGTACAACTAATGTTATTTATTAGATAAATAACGAAATTCAACTATTAGCGTAAATATATGTTAGGATTCTAGTGAGACGCATCTTCACCGTACCTATATAATAGTGTACATTTAAACAGTGACGGAGCTTGAAGTTATGATTTCGGGGGGGGGGGGGGGGGGGGGCAAAAATAAAATACGTATAAAAATTGAAGAATGGGGGGGAGGAAGTCAAATTTTATAGTTTTGGGCATAATATGTAACATTTTCAATACTTGAGGACTATATATATAAAAAATTGGGGGGGGGGGGGGGGGGCACAGCCCCCTGGCCCTATAAATGCTCTGTCCATGCATTTAAAGTCCTGTAAGAGTTATAACCAGAGTTTCCTGGAGGGAGAGCGAGAATTTGTGAATAGATCTATACGGTGTTGACACTCCGCACCTTCGTTGTTTGCTACAGCTAGACATGCCAGTCTAGGGTGGCAAATGTCTTCAACAAAACCAACGCCTGAAGAACGTTAAGACAGGAACTCCGTCATATTAGTATGGTTATAACGAGTCACTTAGAATATAACAATATTATTTAATTTACGCGGATCACATCTTTTGTTCATAATCAATTATGGTTTTGAATATCTCGAATGAAACTTTATCACACAAGTCTTAGAGTTTTAAGACTGCTATTTTTGTATATAAAAATATAGGATTTTCTGGGGAAATTTTTTTTATACAATTTTCAAAAAGTTATAACTAAAACACATACGTAATTATACTTGATTGGAAACAAGACTTACAACTATTTTGACAAGAAAATATTGGATTTTCTGGGTTTCTAAACTATCACAATTTTTATGTAAAAGTGCTTATGAACTCACCAACATATTATATGTTGACGTTTTTCAAACGACTTGTATCCTCAGGAAATTAGTAAGCAAGTTTATGGATCGCGAATTGATTATTTTGCTGTAGTTTGGGATTTACTTACTAATGTCTCTTTTGTGTAATTTGTGAACAAATACATGATGTAAAAAACAATGTAAGTTTGTTATCATAATGTATGATGTTTGAATTTTCTATGTTTCATTTATATTCAACTGTTATGGTACTATACAATGAAGCCACCCGCCTCCGGACGTTTCCGCTGTCTGGTCCAGGGGTATGACAGTGTGAGTTATGATCTAGGGGGGAGGTTTAGGTCTACTGTGTTTATTGTTTTACATTTATATTAATAATATTATTAAAAGAAGTTACAAAGGCATTATAGTCTTTTTATGTCAACAAGGGACCAAAAACACAACGAAATCAAACGATAGAGACGGTCCGAGTGAAAAAGCAAAAATTAGGGACCAAATGCAAAATTTTAGCAAACCACAGGGACAATTTTAATAATTTTTTCTAAATGGAAAAAGAACAAATATGTAATACAATTATCTTTATATAACGATATTACATTGTTATAATATTAAACAATATTTTAGCTCATTTTACATTACTCAAAGATTTTTATATGTTAAACCATGTGCCAACTCAATTTTTTTCTTCTAAATGAAGAACCAATTTGAGTATGCCATGATTAACATTAGGTGTAACTGTGGGAAGGTTTGGTATATATACTAGTAATCCTAGTTCACATCATTGACAAGTTGTGGTTGTGCGTAGAGTATTTAAATACTTGAAAGGAACCATGAATTATGGTTCAACTTATAATGGAGATCCTTATGTTTTGAAAAGATACTCTGATGCTAGCTGGATTAACAACTAGAGGACCACTCATCTATAAGTGGTTGGGTGCTTCTTCTTAGAGGAGGAGCCATTTCTTGAGCATCCAAGAAACAAACATTATTACCAACTCAACCATGGAATCTGAGTTTGTAGCTTTATTTGTTGCTGGTAATGAAGTTGAGTGGTTGAGGAATTTGATTTATGAAATTTCATTATGGGCAAAATCTATATCTACCATTTCTATCAGATATGATAGTGTTTCAACATAGGCTATGGCTTATAGTCAAGTGTATAATGGAAAATCTATACATATATGTGTTAGATATAGCATGATTTGTTAGTTAATCATGATTGGTGTGATATATGTTGAGTATGTGAGAACTCAGTTAAATTTGGCCGATCATCTAACTAAAAGGTTAGCAAGAGATCTTGTACACAAGGTGGCTATAGGGTTACTTTAATACATAATCATTATTATATGTATCTGGTTGTTAATCACATTAGTATACTATATTCATCACCATGAATAGTTTACTAACTTCTCGCATTAGTCTTAGTTCATTACTTTCTTCCTTAAAGTATGATTGAATGTGCAACTTTTTAATACATTAATATTAAAGGAGGTTTAAATCATGAAAATTTGAACACTAAGATGAATTAAATGAAAGTAATTTATAACCAACATATATTAAGATCTCTATCTAATAATCACCACTTCATTTTAAACTTCATAATGTATCAATTCACTATATCAGTTAAACTAATCTTGCTAAGTTAACTACACACTAAATGCTAAATACATAATGTATAAGTCATACTTTGACTACGTCAATAACTTGGTCTTACCCAAGCTCCTTTTCAAAGCTACTCTAAGATGTCTAACAACTCTGAGTATGTATTTTATGTGTCAATATGCAAATGGTATTACAATATTAGATGACCTCTGTGACAACCCGAAATTTCTTTCTTGTACAAGAGACCAATTGAATCCAAGTTAGACTCATTTTGTTAGCTTTCAACACCGTTTGGGGTGTATTGGAGCGTTCTAAATGTAATACAAATTAGGTAGGAACCGAGAAACAGGATAACACAATGCGTATCAAGCAAAATCGGGCCAAGCACTCCAAAACATAGAGTGTGCGGCCACACACTTGAGTGTACGGCCACACACAGGTGTGTGCGGCCGCACACCCGTTTCCAGCCACACACTCACCTCTATATATAGGGGAGGACCCCCTTCATTCATTATTTCCTTCTTTGCCTGCAATCTACTTCTCTCTCTACTTTCTTTCTCTAAAAATCTCATCCAAAGAACACTCTAAGGGCCTCAAGAACGTGAATCACCCCCATCAATCAACTTGTTTCTGGTAAAACATCTGAATCTAAGCTTAAAACTCATAGTGTTCTTAGTGTTCTTCATGTGTTCTTCATCATTTGAAGGAGTGCGGCCGCACACCTTCATATGGTGGCCGCACACACCTTAAAAACTCTCCAAAGTGAAGAGTTTGGCCTTCATTTACTAATAAGACTTAAGAACACCTCAAAAATCGACGTTTTGGGCACAAATTAGGAGTGTATGGCCGCACACACCCACTGTACGGTTGCACACTCATGTGTGCAACCGCACACACGCATTTGTTGTACATTTTGACCACACACTCCCTTGTGTAGTCATATACCACTCATATACAACCTTTTATGGTTGTAACACTTCATAATAAGTGTTTACTAGTCCTTAAAGAGGTCCCACTACAATAAATAGTTATTCCAAGAACTAATTACACACACATATATATGTCATTATATGGTTAATAGGATCCGTTTGTGCTCAAGTCCGCAATTAACACTCAACCTCCTAAACTGATCCTACCGTCGCAGCACTCACTACAAGTGAGTTCATACCCCTTAATCAACCTTTTAAATGTTTTTATACGTTTTATGGGGGGGATACAAGTTGAACCAAGCAAGCTATAGTACTAATCATATGTGATTTACAACTTGTTATCAAAAGGATTTTCTATATTTTCAAATTACCATGCCAGTAAAGTTGTTTTAAACGTTTATCAAACTTATTTTCATGTTTAGTTGTTCTAAAAACTATTTTCCAACACTTTCAAAAATTATTTTTGTTTTCAAATTGATAAGTTATAAAAACTCTTTGATCGATTAGATCTTTGTAATAGGTAAATAAAGAACGTAGAAAACAGTGAAATAAAACACAAATATGGATCAGAATGAGTCGAATGATTAGATTAACTCAATCCTCAACAAAGCTCGATTAAGAACTTCCACTGTAGAGGATTCTAGGGTTACAAAAACAAGAACGATGAATACGCTTGAAAATACTTATCTAATCCTTTTGTTCTAGGATGCATGCAAGCATCTATTTATAATAAACCCTACATAAAACTCACAGATGGACAGGCCCATACCGGAGACAAAACTTGGACTAGCTAACGTGCCCAATAGACGCAACACTAAGCTGGACCTAACAATCTCCCCCTTTGCGTCAATTTGGAGCGAGACTATCATTTCTTCTTGCTTGGACCAGCTGTAGGAACTTTCTTGGTTGTATCAAACATACGTGAGATCAGGGCGAGAATAGTTTGTCTGAAGTGAATGTACCATTGAATCATATCCTCAAAGTACTTCTTGTCATCCGCTGAATTTTGCTTTCACCGATGGATGATCCCTAAGACATGTTCCAGACATGCAGTGGTATAGAGATGTTTGTCTGCCAAAGCGAAAAAGACATTTCTGGCCTTCGTTTCTGGTAAACATAACGAAGTTTCTCTTTGGATCTATCTTCCCCATCTGCATCATGTTTAGGTCACTTGCTGAGCCAACAGGAGATATGGTATGCTTTTTCTTGAATACAGTCGCTATCTCCTGATCCATTTTGGCGACTTCCATAATGTAACAAACAAGCATCCTCTTGATGTGGTCTATGATCAGACCATATTCTGCTTCATTAGTAAGAAGGATGTTGTGCAAGATGATCCAGTCGTGTGGATTCAAGTTGGGAAGATCAGCAAGCGAGATGGCATGTTCGGTCTTGGCAGATCCTCTCAGCACCTTAAACCGAACGTTAGTGAAGTTTCCTTCCTTGTACGGCTTGAGAACCCGAACATTGATAATCTTCTGAGCGCTCCATGTTTGGTACTATGGTTGAGCAGCCCTCAGATAAAAATCAACTAAGTCCCGGTCAACCTTTGGATGAGGATGAGGGAACTCAGCAACGTTGTCAAAGGCATGAAATACGAACGCCTTTCGGGTCAGTGGCATATCGAATTGAGAATCGATAGTATTAGAACGATCTAAAGAGATCACCGGTTCTAGCCACAAGATGTTGGGTGTTTGGATGGCTTCTTTCAGCAGTTTCTCAAGAGTCCAAGGAGGAAAAAGAGTTTTCCTGCTCTCGAGAAGGTCGTGTGCTTCTTTCTGTCTTCTTTCGGCTTCTTCAGCCTCTCTAGCAACACGAGCACTGAGATCAACATCTTTATCTCGACCATGCTTCTTTAGAAGGTCGGCAATGGTCTCCTTATCTTCATCATCGCTCTCCTCAACAATTTTCTTGCCCTTGTCTTTTACACCGGAACCTGAGGCTTGGCCTGTAGGAGGAGGTTCGGTTGTTTGTGTTGTTGTTGAAGAAGGAGGCGGTTGAGATACATTCTCTTTTTCTCCCCCTTGTTTCAGAATGGACACGAAATCAAGGAGCCCTTCAATCTTGCTCAGTAGAGAGAGGGCAGGAGCAAGCTTTTCTGCAAGAGTTCGCCTGACAGAATAGTTGAGTATCGGGTCATGTGCTTCTAGGATGTTGGATATAGCTGAGTGGACATCCGAAACACACGAAGAAATTATCTCTCTTTCAGATCGAAGAGACTCAATCTCCTTTTGTGAGTTGGAAAGGTGAATACTCTTGACTTTAAGAGCGGTGGTCTTCCGAGCAAGAGCATCCATGAGGGAGTTCTCAGCAGCTAGATCGTCTTGAAGCTTGGCAAGGCGCTCCTCAATGGTTGTCTTGAAAGCTGAGTTGTCGGCTGAGAGAGTTTGACAAAGAGAAGCAAACGACTTCAGCTCTGACGCAACTGATGTAGGCAGCTGGTTGACAATGGGTTCCAGCTTTGTTTTAGTGGCTTCAGCATTTTCCTGTAATGATTGTAAAAAAGAAGATGCATCAGTGAATAGTTTATCGACTTTTTCGGTCGCTTCCTCACAGGCTTTGGTTGAGGCATCAATGGCTGCAGTAGCGGAGTCTAGAGAGACTTGATGAGCTTTGGAAAAAGCATCAACAATCTTCTGAATGGCAACTTCAGAGAAGGTAGACTGGGATGAAGAAGAGGAGGCGATGAGCGAATCGATCTTGTCGTGAAGCTCCTTGAGATGCCTCTTGGTAACAGGAGCATCATCATCATCGTCACTTTGTACTTGAAACGGACTGTAATAGACCAAATCAAAAGTCATATCCTCCCCGCCGAGGAATGGTTTTTCGTCCTCTGCTGCCTAAGCAGGAGATGATGGTGATGGTGAGGGTGGAGGCTCAGTATTTGTAGTAGGTTCGGGTTGGATGGTATGTTTGGTAGTCGGTGAGGGTTTAGGGGCTGAAGTGGCATTGGGTGCGTCAGTATGAGCCCCCGTATCAGATACGTTGGTTCTTACGTCTGCAGTGGTGGTGGTTGCGTCGGTAAAGATGGGTGGTGGTACTGGGATGGAAGTGGATGGTATTTGAGTGGTGGAGGTTATGGGGGGAATAGAAATAGGAATTGTAACTGGTGGAGAAGAGATTGGAGAAGTTGAAAAGTGAGCTTCTGGAGTAGGCGATCGTGGTGGAGTGTTACCACGAGGAGATCCGTCAGAGGCAGAATTTTCTTCCTCAGATTCGCTTGAGGAGGAGGCGATTATCAGCTTTCGCCTTGGTTGGGTTTTTCTCTTCTTCATTGGAGGGGATTGGGCAGCCTTGGTGGTTTTTCTTTTCTTGGTAGAAGGGCCTTTCCCTCCCTTTGCAATCTGCTTGTCTTTGCCCTTTTCAGTCTTCTTTCCTCTTGCAGCAGGCTTGTCAGCCTCATGAATAGACTTGAGCATCTCAGGAGTAAGCTCTCTCGGACCAGAGCGTCGAAACTCCTTATAAGTGCGAATAATCTGGCTGTCAGCAGGAACATCTCCATACATCGTCTCTGGAATAGAGCCAATGAATTGAAATTTTGAGGCATCAGAGACAATGATCTTCGTGGAATGGAAAGTACCAATCGAAGACATTGGAGAACCAGCAACAATGGGGACTTGATACTTGTCCATCACCCATTTTGTAATGAGAGTCCAAAATCGAGCATACGAAATCTCGGAATGTCGAGAAATAGAAGACAGACTCTGAATGAGCTGTTGCCATAGGACCGACCCGTAGTCCAAGTTGATACCATTGTAGATCCCGTACAGAATCGTGATGAACAGACGACTTGCTTCGTCTGATCCAGCACTACGTTCAGACAGACCCTTGAATAGTACTGTGAACAACCCATTCCACTGAGGAGGCAGGCACGATTTCTTGAATTTCGTGACCGTAGTCAGCACCTCAGTGTATCCCATGTTGTAGAACATTGAGAACATGTGACCCACCAGAATTGATCCAGGGTTAACCCTAGTTGAATCAGGTTCAAACCCTAAAATCGAGCAAAAACGTTGCTTGGAGATCGATGCCTTGTGATCGAGCACCTCGAAGAAAATCCTGTCGATTGCCTTGTCATAATGAGCAGTGGCGAAGATCTGAGATAAGAACTCCATAGGAACTGCTTCAACCTTGGTAAGAGCAGGAGCAATTGGCGAGTACTTGAGGCATTCGATAATCGGGAACATGAAAGCGTCATAAACCTGAGGAGTAAGATCGATGATCAAACTCTGTTGGGGACGAATCGGCAAGATGTGAGAGGTTGCATGAACTGATGGAGAATCCGCCATTGTTGTGAAGAAGATGGGAGAGATGATGAACAGTAGAATGCTTGAGGGTTTCTTGCTCTCTGAAATATGGGGCAGTAAAGAGGTAAACAATGGTTTACGTTACCTTTTATACTGTAAGTAGAGGAGAGAGAAGAATCTGTCCCAAATCTTCGAGGGAAATGCAAAGGGTTTTTCGGAAGTGATGGATGCGTGACAGTTATGAGCACCGATGATCACACATGAGAGAGAGTGTTAGTCTCGATTAACACGCCTTCCCATCAGGCGCCGTCTAGAAATGAAACGGTTCCACTTCACACACCTGGTCGTCAAGCGCCGTTTGCAATTCAAATTGATTGGACTCCCGCCTGAGTCAGCATATTATCATCTTATCCTTTGAGAGTTAACGTTATCTTAAAGCAAAGTTGCCCGCGTGGATCAATATTAACCATAACCCTTTTATTACTTCAAACCCCATTTAAACATGATGCCATGTAATTAATGAAACCAGAATTATGGAAAATCAAAAAGATTTTCGTGCTTAGTGTGTAAAAGAAAAAGAAATAAAGCAACACATATGAGGGATTTTATGATGTTAATATAGACACGAAACAATGGATCCCGGGCACGAATCTCTTCCTTCAAAGTCAAGACAGACCTTAAAGTGTTTGTGTGGTTTCCCGTTGAATAGCGAGCAGACACTTATTTATAAGTGTTGAAAGGCTTCTTTTAATGAGGCTTATTTGGGTGGCTTTCGCTTCAATTCAGAATTCCTGATCTTGATATAAGACAGAAATCGAACGAAGTACTTGTGAGACCAATGTAGTCTATTGAACAAGTAGGTTTGAAAAAATTTAAGTGACTAGATAAAGTAGTTTATGTAAAATCTCAAAAAAAATAAAACTGGATTCCAAGGGAAGAAATGTTATTGGTTTTAACAATTTCATAGAAATCACTCAAAGGAAATTAGAGATTTCACTTTGTATCCCCATGGATAAGTCCGTCAATTCATTAGTGATAGCTAGAGCAAAATTGATTGATCACCGTCAATTCATAGTAGGTATTGAATTGTGGGTTTCACTTAGTTCGTAGTGACACGAAGCTAAGATCATAAACATAGAAATTATGTAACCATAAACCTCAGTGGTAATTTCTGAGAGTCTCAAGGATTACGTTTATGAAGTGAATGAGATGGAGAAAATTAGAGTAGATGGTGTAGAGAACGAAAGTACCACTGCTATTAAAATAAGGACCAAGCAGAAAACTCTTATCTCATGTGAGAAGAGAGTCAGGTAGCTCATGATTAGAACAAATATGAAAGCCTAATTGGGAAGACAAGGTTTGTCTTTACCAAGTCAGTAAGGCTATTATTCAGAATCAGGTGAGACTTTGGACACATACAACAACATGTTTCTAGGGACACTTAACTAGTGAAATGATTTCCCCACAAATAAACACACAAAAGGATAAGACACAAAATAAAACAAAAATTTTTTTTTGGAGTTTTTGAATTGATGAAAAGAAAATAAAAAAATATTTTTGGAATTTTTTTTGATATATATAAAAAAACAAATAATTAAAAAAAATAAAATAAACACAAACAAATTTGGAACCGAACCCGAGCATTCGGTCTATTTCGGTTGCAAGAAAAATAAGTTTAAAAAAGAAAAGAACTTTGAAAATGAGTAAAATGAATAAAGAAAATGATACAAAAGGTTTACAACCAAAGAAACTACCTTAGAGTGATAAGCGACGATCAGATAATACGACCGAACCCGAGCGGTCGGTTCATTTCGGCACACATGAGACCCGAACCCGAACGTTCGGTTTATTTCGCTTCCAACATTTAATTTTGAGAAGTAGTCTTTGGTACTGACTCCGATTCCATCATTCCTAGCCCTTGTAGAATTTTGTTGAAAGATGCTTCAGGAAGAGCTTTGGTGAAGATGTCAGTCAGTTGATCAGTGGTTCGAACAAAGTGAATTTCGACATTCCCATCTTCCACATGATCTTTAATGAAGTGATACCTCAGTGCTATATGCTTGGTCTTGGAATGTTGCACTGGGTTATGACAGATCCTAATTGCACTTTCTGAGTCGCAATATAGTGTGATCTTTTTCATATTGAGTCCATAGTCCCGGAGCTGGATTTGGATCCAAATCACTTGAGATGTACAGGAGGCAGCTGCGATGTATTCTGCTTTGGCTGTAGACAGAGATACACAAGTTTGTTTCTTTGATTTCCAGCTAACCAACTTCCCGTCTAGGAATTGACAGCCTCCAGTTGTGCTTTTCTTGTCTAAACCACAACCCCCAAGGTCTGCATCTGAGTAGGTTTGAACGAAGAAGCCTGATTTTGATGGATACCATAAACCGAGAGAGGTGTGATAAGTTATTAAATAAACTTGAAGATCGATTAGATCTTTATAACAGGTAGTATGAAGAACACAAACAGTAAACAAGACAAAGTTGAATCACAATATGTCGAATGATTAATTTAAGCAATCCTCAGCAGAGCTCGACTAAGAACTTCCGTTGTAGTGGATTTAGGGTTACAAGAACAATAACAAACTTCTGAATAATTTCTGATCTATCGTTCTATCGTTTCAGTCGTTCTCATCGCTGACTAAAGATGCATGCAAGCACCTATATTTATATTAAACCCTATCAAGCTCACGGTTGGACAGGCCCAAACCAGAGATACAAAACTTGGACTAATTAGCGAGCCCAATAGACGCAATACAAAACAAAACACAACCCAACAATCTCCCCCTTTGTGTCAAATTGGAGCGAGACTACTTCTTCTTCTTGCTTGGGCCAGTAACGGGTGTCTTCTTTACAGTGTCAAACAGACGTGTGATTAGAGCGAGAATGGTCTGTCTGAACCGAATGTATCATTGTATCATGTCATCAAAGTACTTGACATCATCTGCTGAGTTTTGCTTGCATCTGTGGATGATCCCCAACACATGCTCTAGGCAAGCAGTGGTGTACAGATGTTTATCAGCTAAGGCAAAAAGACATTTCTGTCCTTCGTCCCTAGTGAACATGACTGAATTCCGCTTCGAGTCAATTTTTCCCATCTGCTTTTGGTTCAGATCACTGGCAGAGCCAACAGGAGATATTTTTGGTTTCTTCTTGAAGACACTTGCTATCTCCTGATCCATCAGTGCAACTTCCATGATGTAGCACACCAGCATCCTCTTGAGATGGTCGATGATCGGACCATATTCAGCCTCGTTGGTCAGAAGGATGTTGTGCAAGATTATCCAATCATGGGGATTGAGATTCGGAAGATCTGCTAAAGAAATGGCATGTTCGGTTTTGGCAGACCCTCGAAGCACTTTGAACCGAACGTTGATGAACTTCCCTTCAGTGTACGGCTTCAAGACCCGAACGTTGATAATCTTCTGAGCGCTCCAAGTCTGATATGGAGGTTGAGCAGCCTTCAGATAGAAATTAATCAAGTCCCGATCAACCTGTGAATGAGGATGAGGGAACTCGGCAACGTTGGAGAAGGCGTGAAAGATGAACGCCTTTCGGGTCAGTGGCATGTCGAACTGAGAATCGACAGTATTGGAACAGTCTAGAGAAATAACAGGTTCCAGCCACAAGATGCTCGGAGTATCGATGGCTTCCTTTATCATCCTCTCGAGAGTCCAGACAGGAAAAAGAATTTTCCTACTCTCAAGAAGGTCGTGGGCTTCCTTCTGTTTTCTTTCAGCTTCTTCAGCTTCTCTAGCCACACGAGCACTATCATCAGCCACATTGCGTCGACTTCTGCGTTTTAACAAGTCGGCAATGGTTTCTTTGTCTTCTTCCTCTTCTTCCTCAGCAACATGTTTGCCTTTGTCTTTCACACCCGAATCGGAGGCTTGGCCTACTGGAGGAGGTTCGATTGTGTGAGTTGCCTTTGAGGATGGAGGTGGTTGAGACATGGACTCCTTTTCTCCCCCTTGTTTCGGAATGGACACGAAATCAAGTAGCCCTTTAATTTTGCTTAGCAGGGCAAGGCCAGGAGCAAGCTTCTCTGCAAGGTCTCGCCTCACAGTATAGTGCAAGATGGGATCATGTGCTTCAAGGATGTTGGATATGGCAGAGTGGACATCCGAAACACACGACTTAATCACCTCCCTTTCGGACCGAAGAGAATCAACCTCCTGTTGATAATTAGAGAGTTGAACGCTCTTGACCTTCAGAGCGGTGGTCTTTTTGGATAAAACATCCATCAACGAGTTCTCAGCAGCCAAATCTTCTTGGAGTTTTGAGAGACGCTCGTCAATAGTAGCACGAAATGTTGAGTTGTCGTCTGAGAGTGTTTGACGTAATGAAGCGAAGGACTTCAACTCAGTGGAGACAGACATGGCCAACTGTTGAACAATCGGTTCCAACGTAGTCTTAGCTACATTTGCACTCTCCTGTAAAGACTGTAACAGGGTAGAGGCATCAGAAAATAGTTTATCGACTTTTTCGGTCGCAACCTGACAGGCTTTTGTTGAGGCATCAATGGCGGAGGTTGCAGAAGCGAGAGAATCTTGCTGAGCCTTTGAGAAAGCATCAACAATCTTCTGAACCGCAGCTTCGGAAAGTGATGATTGAGACGTAGAAGAAGATGCAATGAGCAAGTCAACCTTGTCATGGAGCTCCTTGAGATGTTTCTTTGTAACCGGAGCATCATCATCATCATCGCTCTGTACTTGAAACGTACTATAGTAGACCGAGTCAAACGTCATATTTTCCCCGCCAAGGAAAGGTTCTTCACCCTCTGAAACATGACCAGGAGAAGGTGGTGGTGGTGAAGCTGGTGGTACAGTAGTATGGGTAGGTTCGGGTTGGGTTGTTTCGGGTATAGGTGTAGGGGTAGGTTCGGATGTGTTTGTGGTTTCGGGTGCTGGGGTAGTTTCGGGTGCATCAGTATGAACCCCCGTATCAAATACGTTGGCTCTAACATCTGCAGTGGATGTTGTGGTTGCTTCGGTGAATATTGGTGGTGGCATTGGGATTGAAGTGTTTGGAATGTGTGTAAAGGGGTTTATGGTGGGAATGGACGTAGGAATAGTTTTAGGAGGAGAGGGAATTGGAGAAGGAGGGATTTGAATTTCAGGGGTAGGAGATTGGGGTGGAGTGTTGCCTCGTGGAGAGTCTTCAGAACCCGAACTCTCTCCCTCAGACTCGCTTGAGGAAGAAGCGATAACCAGCTTTCTCCTGGGTTGGGTTTTTCGCCTCTTTTGCTGCGGAGACAGAGCAGCCTTTGTGGATTTCCTCTTCTTTGGAGAAGGGCCTTTAGCCCCTTTCGCCACCTGTTTCCCTTTTTCAGCCTTCTTGCCTCTTGGAGCAGGCTTGTCGGCTTCGTGAATCGACTTCAACATCTCCGGTGTGAGATCCCTCGGACCAGAACGCTTAAATTCTTTGTAAGTTCTGATAATCCGGCTATCAGCTGGAACATCACCATACATAGACTCCGGAATGGAGCCGTTGAATGGGAACTTGGATGCATCTGAGATAATGATCTTCGTGGTATGGAATGTACCAATCGAAGACATTGGAGAACCAGCGACAATGGGGACGTGGTACTTGGCCATCACCCATTTCGTTACCAAAGTCCAGAACCTGGCGTAGGAAATTTCAGAATGCCTTGATGTAGAGGAGAGACTTTGGATGAGTTGTTGCCACAGAATGGACCCGTAATCCATGTTAATGCCATTGTAGACACCATACATTATCGATAAGAACAACCGGCTAGCACCATCAGAACCAGAGCTTCTTTCAGAGAGTCCTTTGAATAAAACAGTGAACATCCCGTTCCACTGTGGCGGTAGGCACGACTTCTTGAATTTCGCGACTGAAGTAAGCACCTCCGTATAACCCATGTTGTAAAACATATTGAACAAGTGCCCCATGGGAATCGACTCAGGATTAACCCTTGTAGAGTCAGCGTCAAACCCTAACAGGGAGCAAAATCGTTGCTTGGAAATTGAGGCTTTATGCTGAAAGATGTCGAAGAAGATCCTATCCACAGCCTTGTCGTAGTGAGCAGTCGCAAAGATCTGCGACAAGAACTCCATTGGAACTGATTCTGCTCTTGTAAGTGCAGGAGCAATCGGCGAAAACCTTAAACGCTCGATAATCGGGAACATGAAGGCGTCGTAACCGTGAGGAGATAAATCGATTATCAGGCTTTGTTGTGGGCGAATAGGCAGAATGTGGGATGTTGCGTGAACGGAAGATGAATCTGCCATTGCTTGAAGAGAGTGAAGAAGATGATGAACAGTGAAGTTTCAGGGATTTCTTGCGCTCTGGGAATTTTAATTGCAGTAAAGAGGTAAATGGTAGAGGATGTTGCCTTTTATACTGTGGGTTAAGGAGAGAGAAAGATCTTCCCAAATCTTCTATCGAAAAACGAAGAGTTTTCCGGAGTTGACTGATGCGTGACAGTTGGGGTAGCCGATGATCACGCATGAGAGAGAGTGTCAGATTCCAAAGAACACGCCTCCCATCAAGCGCCGTTTGGATATGAACCGTTTCAGATTCACACGCGCCTTTCTTGCGTCGTTTGGAGATAAAACGCTTCCGATTCTCACGCATGCCCTTTTAGCGCCGTTTGAAATCAAATTGATTAGACTCCCGCCTGAGTCAGCACGCCTTTATCTTATCTCTTGAAATTGTAACGGCATCTTTTGAACAATTCCGCCACGTGGAATAAAATCAACCATATCCTGTAATCGACTGCCAATCCAAGTAAAATGCCTTGTAATTAATGAAACCTGAATTTTGGAAAATCAGAGATTTTCGTGCTAAGGGTGTAAAAGAAAAGAAATAAAGCAATAATTTGTGGAAAAATGTGATGTCAATAAAGACACGAAACAAATGATCCCGGGCACGAATCTCTTCCTTCAAAGTCAAGAAAGACCTTAAAGTGTTGGTGTGGTTTCCCGTTGAATGACGATCAAACACTTATTAAGAAGTGTTGAAAGGCTTCTTTTAATTAGGCTTAGTAGGGTGGCTTTTGCTTCGATTCAACATTCCTAATCTTGATATAAGATAGAAAGTGAACGAGGTACTTGTGAGACCGGTGTAGTCTGTTGAACAAGTAGGTTGGGAATAATTTAAAGTGGAAGGAATATAAAATCTCAACAAAAATTAAAAGCTGGATCCCAAGGGAAGAAATGTTATGGTTTTTAACAATTTCATAGGAATCACACAAAAGAAAAATTGGAGATTTCATGAAGATACATCCGTCAATTCATTAGTGAAAACTAGAGCAAATTAATTGTTCACCGTCAATTCGTATTAGGTATTGAATTTTGGGTTTCACTTAGATCGTAGTGGCACGAAACTAAGATCATAAACACAGAAATTGTGTAACCATAAACCTCAGTGGTAATTTCTGAGAGTGTCAAGGGTTACTTTTTTGAAACGAAAGTGATGGAGAAATGCAATTTAGATGGTGTAAGAAAACAAAGTACCTCTGCTGTGAAAAACTGGACCAAGCAGAAAACTCTTATCTCATGTGAGAAGAGAGTTAGGTAGCTCATGATTAGAATAAATAAGAAAGCCTAATTGGGAAGACAAGGTTTGTTTATACCAAGTCAGTAAGGCTTATTATTCAGAATCAAGTGAGGCCTTGGACACATACAGCAGCATGCTTCTAGGGACACTTAGCTAATTCAATAATTTCCCCATAAACGAACACACACATAAAAGTAAAGCCCAAAACAAAAAAAAAATAAAGAACAAAATGTTTTTGGAGTTTTTGAAATGAAATATAAGAAAAATATTTTTCGAATTTTTGATAAATAAATAAAAAAAAATAAGACTGAGAAAAAATTAAAAAGTAAAAAAAAAAAAAAAAAAAAAAAAAAAAAACTTTGGAACCGAACCCGAGCGTTCGGTCTATTTCGGTTGTGAGAATTTAAGAAACTGAACCCGAGCGTTCGGTCTATCTCGGTTGTGAGAATTTAAGAAACCGAACCCAAGCGTTCGGTCTATTTCGGTTACCAAAAATAGATTTTAATTTTTTTTTAATAATAGAAGAAATGCAATAGGAGCAATTATACAAATAGCGTACAACCAAGAAAACTACCTTTAATTGATGAGCAAAAAGCAGATGATTCAACCGAACCCGAGCGTTCGGTTCATTTCGGTACATTAGTACAAGACCCGAACCCGAACGTTCGGTCTATTTCGCTTCTTACTTTTGAGTTTGAGAGGTAATCTTTGGTATTGACTCCGATTCCATCATACCTAGCCCTTGTAGAATTTTGTTGAACGATGCTTCAGGAAGAGCTTTGGTGAAGATGTCAGCCAGTTGATCAGTGGTTCGAACAAAATGAATTTCGACGTTCCCATCTTCCACATGATCTTTGATGAAGTGATACCTCAGTGCTATGTGCTTAGTCTTCGAGTGTTGCACTGGGTTATGACAGATCCTAATTGCACTTTCTGAGTCGCAATACAGAGGGATCTTTTTCATATTGAGTCCATAATCCCGGAGTTGACTTTGGATCCAAATCACTTGAGAAGTACAGGAGGCTGCTGCAATGTATTCTGCTTCAGCTGTAGATAATGACACACAAGTTTGTTTCTTTGATTGCCAACTAACTAACTTTCCGTCTAAGAATTGGCAGCCTCCCGTGGTGCTTTTCCTGTCTAGTCCGCAACCTCCAAGGTCTTCATCTGAGTAGGATTGAACAAAGAAGCCTGAGTTGGATGGATACCAGAGGCCTAAAGAGGTAGTTCGTTTGAGATACCGGAGTATGTTCTTCACTGCAAGCATATGAGGTTCTCGTGGATTCGCCTGAAATCTAGCACAATAACAAACAGAGAACATGATATCAGGCCTGCTAGCAGTAAGATACGTCAGTGAACCGATCATCTGGCGATATAGTGTGATATCAACTGCCGGCTTATCCAATGATGGAATAAGCTTGGTACCGAACGCCATTGGAACTTTAACCTTTGAATCTCCCATCATGCCAAATTTTGCAAGGAGAGTCTTTGTGTAAGCTTCCTGATTAATAAAGATGCCTTCGGGTCCCTGTCTAATATTTAAACCAAGGAAAAAGTTAATTGGACCCATTGAACTCATTTCAAATTTAGTCTCCATCAGATTTCTGAATTCAGTCGTTAAGCTAGGATTCGTTGAGCCAAAGATGATATCATCGACATAAATTTGAACAATCATAAGGTGGTTACCTTCCTTCTTACGAAAGAAGGTTGGGTCAACCGAACCTTGTTTGAATTTGGACATCTTTAAAAACTTGGTTAGCGTTTCATACCAGGCCCTTGGAGCTTGTTTCAGTCCATATACCGCTTTATCCAAAATGTAACAGTGATTGGGATACCTTTCATTGACGAATCCAGGAGGTTGCTCCACGTATACGGTTTCTTCAAGTTCACCATTTAGAAATGCACACTTGACATCCATTTGGTAGACCTCAAAGTTTTTGTGAGCAGCATAAGCAAGAAATATTCTAACGGATTCCAGTCTAGCAACAGGAGCGAAAGTTTCTTCATAGTCGATTCCTTCCTCCTGGCAGTATCCTTTTACTACAAGACAGGCTTTGTTTCTTATCACGTTGCCTTCCTTGTCCATCTTATTTTTGAAGACCCATTTGAGACCAACAACTGAGGCATCTTGAGGAGTTGGAATGAGACACCAAACTTTATTCCTTTCGAATTCATTTAGTTCATCTTGCATAGCTTGAACCCAATCGGAGTGATCAAGAGCAGTGTTAACTGTCTTTGGTTCAACTTTTGAGACGAAGGAGTTAAACATGTAGAATTCGACTTTTGAAAATAAGGAAGTTTGTTTTGCCTTTAGTTGTGATCGGGTCAGGACTTTTTCAGAGACATTACCGACAACCTACGAAACAGGATGATCCCTGGTCCATTTGACGAGAGGAGGGTAATTTGGATCATAAGATGGATCCAATTCAGCGTTTACCATCTCTTCTAGTTCAGATTGACTACCATCGTCTTCAATTATATTAGCATTCTCCCCCTCGACAGATAAGCTTTCTGATGTGTCTTGAGTTTCTGGAGCTACAGGGGTTTCGGGTGGCGTCGAGCTTTTGGGTGTTGATGCACCTTCGGATGGTAAGGCACTTTCGGTTGGTGTGGCACTTTCGGTTGGTGAAGTGCGTTCGGGAGCATCTTGAGAACTGTTCTCCCCCTCAACATGTGAGCTCGTCTGTGATGACGAAGATATGCCCTCCCCTCAACTGAAGTATCGTGCTGTGGAAGGTCGTCAGAACTTGATCCTCCTTCATTCATTCTCTTTGCAGCATCATCGATGAGTTGCTTTAGATGATCTACTTTGTTGTCAGCTGCACTCGCTTCTGAGAGAGTTGCCTTCTCTGGTTCATCAAATAACTCGACAAACTTCTCAAAGTGGTTTGCGATTGAGGCTATGACTTGGCCAGTTTGAGGAAAGATTTCTCCAGCTGTGTCTTCGTTGGCCTTTAGCTTTTTGACATAGCTATCATCAAAGGTCACGTAATAAGTTTCTTCTATTTTCCTCGAGCGCTTGTTTAATACCCTGTAGGCTTTAGAAGTGAGAGAATAGCCCAAAAATATCCCTTCATCGGCTTTGACATCAAACTTGTTGCGGTGTTCTTTAGAATTGAAGATGAAGCACCGTGAACCGAACACATGGAAAAATTTGACATTTGGCTTCCTGTTGTTAATGATCTCATAAGGAGTGAGAGTGAATCGCTTATTGAGATATGACCTGTTCTGCGTAAAACAAGCAGCAGCAATAGCATCAGCCCAAAAATACAAAGGTAAAGAAGCAAAACTTAGCAAGCTTGGGCCGCCTCACACAACGATCGGTTTCGTCTTTCGACAATTCCGTTTTGTTGAGGAGTATAGGGAGCTGAGAAGTTATGACTGGTTCCTTTGTCGGCTAAGAATTCTTCGAATTCTTTATTTTTGAACTCTAGACCAGTATCGCTCCTGATGTTGCGAACGACTTTCTTTAGCTGTACTTCAATCTGCTTGATAAACGTCTTCAGTTTGAGTGTTGCTTCAGATTTGTGCTTCAGAAAGAACACCCATGTAAAACGCGAAAAGTCATCAACAATAACAAGAATGTACTTGCTACTGCCGATGCTTTCGATAGATGATGGACCACACAAATCAATATGAAGTAACTCTAGTGGTTCAACAACTTTAGTGTTTATAATCGATGGATGACTTTGACGACTCTGCTTTCCCATTTCACACGCAGCACATAAATGTTCTCGATCGAATTTGAGCAATGGAAGACCTTGAACATGACCACCTATGACAAGTTTGTTGATATCTTTGAAGTTGAGATGAGAGAGCCTTCGGTGCCACAACCAGCTTTCGTCAGATTGTGCTTTGGATAACAGGCAGATAGCTGGATTGCCTTTGATGGGTTTGAGGTTCAGGGGAAACATTTCACCTTTGTGCTCTAATTTGAGAATAAATCTTTTCGTTTTCTTCTCAATTATCTCTGAACCCTCATCATCGAATGAAACCTTGAGACCGGTACCTCCAACAAGCTGAGATACACTGATGAGGTTGTGTTGTAGTCCTTCTACGTATGCAACCTTCCTTATCGTGAAATCACCGTTTGTAATCATTCCATAGCCTTTGATGGTGCCAAAGGAGTTGTTCTCGAACTTGAAATTTCCACCGTTTGAAAGAGACCGAAACTCCCTCAATTCCTCCTTCCTTCCTGTCATGTGATGCGAGCAGCCACTGTCAATATACCATTCTTCGTCAAACTGCTCGTCACTGATAACCTGCAAAAATTAAGCAGATTTAGGAACCCAAAGTTTCTTGGGTCCACGTGAGCTTTTCATAGGAACAGGAATAGTAAGAGAGATGTCAACAAGATATGTTCTTTTTATTAAAGTTGTTTCATCTTTCTTTTTAATGGTGAAAACCTTAATTTTATTAGGATTTGTTACTTTCGGTTTGGTTTCTGGTTTAGACACTGGGACATTGGAATGCTTTTGATCGATTTTGACTGAGGAAACCTTCGATTTTCCTTTCAAATCTGTTGAAGATTTTGGATTTTGAGCATTAAAAGAATTGGATTTAGAATGAGGTTGAGAGGAATTAGAAGACTTAAAAGAAGAACGAGAGAAGTTAGACTGAGATGATTTCTTGACTTGAGATTCTAAGTGACCCTTTTGTTTTTGATCATTAGTGGGACCTAACCAAGATCTTTGGTCTCTTTTGCTCTCTGAACCGAACCTCTACTTTCGGTTGATAGTGTTTTCTGAGCCGAACCTTTGCTTTCGGTTGTCAAATTTTTCAGAACCGAACGCATCCTTTCGGTTGGTTTGACCTTCATAACCGAACCTCTCCTTTCGGTTGTTACGACTTTCTTGTGACCTAACAGTGTTTTTGTCTGACTTTAAATTTCTGTCAGGATAAGAGAAATGGGCATTTTGAGATCGCCAAAACTGTTTTCTCTCATAGAGATTCTTCTTGTGTCTCTGATTTCTTTGCTGTTTCTGATTTCTCACCTGCTTCGGCTGACGATGGATATTCGCTTTTTGTTTTTGCTTTCGGTCAGCAGGTTCACTTTGAACAGATGAAGTTTCGCTTGAAGTAGTGACTTCTTTTGCAGGAACTCCTTTTTCTTCAGGAACATCATTTGTACCACTGGTACTTGGCACGTCGAAGCTATCAGGTTTGTTCAAAGGCTCTGGCACATATCTGCCTTTGGTTTTCCATGAAGTCCTTTCTGACAGACCAACTGTTTCGTCAGCATTGTCGATAGGAGCAGACCATAAGAACTCATAACAACCATCAGCATTGTCTTCGTTAACAATAGCTGTGAGTTCGGCTGTCTGATGTTTTGTTACGCCTATGACTTTATACACCTGATATGGAGTGGTTCTAACCTTTTGATATACTACTGCCTTTTCTGCAAGGATTGGGGACTTTTGTTGGGACAAACGAGCAAACTCCACTGAATTTTCTGAAATGAGATTCTTGTGGTTTTCGGTTTCGCTCTTGACAAATTCTGAACAATCAACTGTGTCCTCTACAGAAATTTCACTCATATCGTCATCCTCATTAAGCTTAGAGGCATTTTCAACATCAATTTTATTTTCTGAGCTCAAGTTGGCATTAAATGAGTCAAATTTTTGTATGGTTTCGGTCCTCAGTTTTAGTTTATCATTTTCATCCAAAATGTTTTTAAGCATGTCCTTATGGCCCTTGGACTTTATGAAAGATTCGATTTTGTCTAGACCATACATATACGTCGGATTAACATCCTCAGACGAAACAACACTTTCACAGTTATATGCTTCAGCGTCAATTTCATCCTCCTTAAACTCAAGGAAGGGTAAAATCATGCGATGAATTTTTTGCCCTATTTCACAGTCCAAATGAAGCTGAGTGATAGTAGTATAAAGACGCTTAGCAATTAAACAAAAGACATTTCTCTGTTTTAAAAGTTTTAAATTGTCTTTTTGCAAATAAAATTTTTTCATCCTTGGTTTTGATTAACTCCGACTCCTTTAGCTCGATCCACATCCTCCGTTCCTCACTCTTTGAAGATACCCTGCTTATTTGGTCAGTTAGGTTAGAATTGGTGACACGGGTTTGAGTTAAAATGCTGTCTAGATGAGAGATTCTTGAACTAACATTTTTCAATTCTTTTTCATATGAACTTTGTGGGACTTTGAATGCAATAAAAACGGATTGTACCTTCTTGATTAATTCATCAAGTTCGTTGAACTGCACGCTGAGCGGTTTTGCTGTGAAGCATAAGTCTTCTCGCTTCTTTGTGTTGTCACACCCCAAAACCGATAACGGCGGAATACGTTTCGGGGTGGATGACGTAGTGTACAGTATCATCACAATTGCATAATAGTAAAACAAGAAACATACAACCATTTCATTACCTAGTGTATTTAATTACAAGTGTGTTTTGTAATGTTTAACAATCACCCAAAAGTAATCAAAAATAAGAGATGGGTCTTGCGTGCTCCACCTTCTCCAAAATGTTGCGTCTGTACCTGTCTATCTTTGACCTGAAGATACAAGTTATTTTGAAAACGAATATCAGCATAAAGTTGGTGAGTTCATAAGAGTTTAGTGTGAGTTTTTGTATACAAAGCATTAGTGCCAAAAATGTATCATTTATATTCATAAGTAGTCGAAACTTAGAAAATCCCATATTTTCCAGAAAATACATTGTAAGTGACAATCTGTGAAAGGTATGCATCCTTCATTTCTTTGAACCAGTTTATTGTATAAGTATATTGGAAAATCTCCAAATAACAAATGTGATAGAATAGGTTAAGCCTGTAATCAGTGATAGAGGTGCAAGCTTCCTTTAGTGATAGATACTTACTTACTTCGGGATGTAGTTTAGCATTTAGTGTAGTATTTTAGGGTAGTTGTAGTGTATTCCTTGTATATTACTAATAGTGAAGATAATAGAGGATCCCATGACCTTCCCAGTCATGCACAGTATAGTGAAGTAGTGGCATCCCTGGGCCTGCACGGCGCGGACTGAAATTAACAGTCGGGATGTAATAGCGTCTGCCCCGTATAGATCTATACATGTAGAGTCGTCTCCCTGCTGGAAAACTCCGGGCGTAGTGGATAGCGAATAGAGTATCTCGTAGTGGGTTAGTGTATTATTGTTTTTTTAGTGTTTTCTCTTTTGTTATAGTGTAGAAATCCTATAGTATTGAGCATCGTGATTTCTCTTTCTAGCGTATTGCCTGGTATTAGTGAGTATTATAGTGTAGAGAGTAGTGACTTTAGCGAGTAGTAGCAGTAGCAACCGTAACTATACCTATTATAGTTATCTTAGTGGGGATGGTTCTTGACATGTTAGTGACTTTAGTATTTTAGTGAAAGAGGAATTATTAGTATCCCATACTAATATACAAGTTATATAATTAAGAAATCAACGACAGTCAGACAGATAAATACTACCCTAAGCCGACAATCAAACAAGAACAGGAAATAAGGCGAGATATCGGTCCTAAGTCCTCCAAGTCTTACTTATATAACTATATCAGAATGGTTACGATTTATAAGTAAATTGATTTAATAAAAGTATTTTCCAAAAGAATATTTAAAATCTGGCTTGCTGTCCAAAAATAGTTTTAAAAACGTAACAAAAAAATTGTTTATAAGGCATAGTGATAAATCACATGTGATTTGAACTAAGGATAGTGAATCACATGTGATTAATCCTTGTAACGCGGAAATCGTTCTGTAAAACTTTCCATAAACATTTATAAGCAACTTGTATCTCCCCCTTAAAACATTTAAAACATTTGAAAGGTTCATTAAAGGGGTATGAACTCACCTGAAATCGCGTAATTCGGGTGAATCGGGTAAATCGGGTAAAAGTGTCGGTTGAGCGTTTGGTACCAAATAACCACTTGAGCACCTTTTAGGACCCTAATGTCATATGAAATATGTATTTTACAAGAAGTTAATCATCTTATGCTTTTCATTATAGTATTTGGGCATTCTAGCATCGTTTTCGGGGTTTTAGGGCCTAAAAAGGGTTCCCGGGAGTGGTACAAGGCCATGAATGATTTACGGGAGGGTCCATGAGCTCACTCCCTTGGAGTTTATGGCCTAAAGGCCACCCTTTGGGAGTTTACGGTCGTAAGCCCCCTAGGCTTGGCCGTAAACTCATGTGGTACTCCAAAATGTATGTTTAAGGCCTTATTCCACTTCCTTAATTTAATGGTGTGTGTTTTGGACCAAAAGGGAGGGATTAAACTCTTAATTTGTGACATTTTTGGGTTGTTTACGGCCAAGACTTGTTCTTGGGCCGTAAACTCCATTAAATCCTTCAAGATGTATGTTTTAATGGTACAACATGTTCTTATTCACCTTAGATAAATCCTAGAAAGCCTAAAAATGAGTTTTGAAGCAATTTTGACATAAAAATTGGGGAGTTTACGGCCCAAGAATATCCTTGGCCGTAAACTCTTCATTTGGCATCAAAATTAGATGTTTAATGGTACAACACACCCCCAAAGGCCTTAGCTAAATTCCTTATATGCATTTGAGTAGTTTTGGGACTTGTTTGACACAAAAACTTGGGTGTTTACGGCCCAAGCTTAGCCTTGGCCGTAAACTCCTCTTTTTGTGGTCAAATGATGTTGTTTGATGCATTTAAGCCTTCCTTGTTGTCAAGTCTAAATTACCAAACACCCTAGATGAGTTTTTGGGGCTTTAAGCAAGGATTTGTGGGGTGTTTGAGGTGTTTACGGCCTAAGCACAAGCTTGGAACGTAAACTCCTTTTTAAGCATCAATTTCTTGTGTTTTAGTGTCCAAACCCTTCTAGGTATATGCCTTAATTAGTATACTAGCTTAAAGGAAGGAAAAACATGGTCTTTGGCATGATTTTGGGGGTTTACGGCCTAAGGAGCTTCTTAGGCCGTAAACTCCTTTTTGGTCCTTGATTTCTATGATTTTGGCTTCTAAATTCAGTAAAGTATGTCTAGATTAAGATAGGGGATGAGTACTTACGTTTGGAAGTCGGAAATTAGCGGAATTGGAATCGATTTCGGGTCTAGAGTGAGAAAGTAGTGAGAGAGAGTGAATGTGTGGTAAAAGAGTGTTCAAATGTTGTGCACACTCATTTCATATGTCTCGGGTATCGCACCCGATACACGGCTACCCGATGCTTAAAGTTAACAGGGTTAAAACTTTTTACCCGGGTGAAGTGGTTGAAAAAGTAATATAACTCTATTAGGTTAAACGGGGTTAACACATACAAGTTATATTTACTTAAGATAATATCAAGACATGCATATAATTAGATATTCGGTTATTGGCGATTCCAAATATTACTGGAAATAACGTATAGTGACGCATTCCGTTGGTGAAAATGGAATTTGTAACGGGAATAAATTTGGGGTTGTCACAACATCCCCCCGTTAGGGGAATTTCGTCCCGAAATTTAGAATTCAAATAGATAGGTTATTACAATGCTACTAAGCAAAGAGATGAGGGTATTTGAGTTTCATTTGATCCTCGCGCTCCCAAGTGAATTCCGGTCCTCGCTTGGCGTTCCACCGAACCTTCACAATTGGGATGCGGCTTTGTTTCGTCCGTTTTACTTCACGATCCAAAATCTCCGCAGGTTCTTCCACGAAGTTGAGGCTCTCATTGATCTCGATCTCGTCGAGGGGGATCACGAGAGTCTCATCAGACAGACATTTCTTCAAGTTTGAGACGTGGAAGGTAGGATGTATGTTACTTAGCTCACGGGGTAAGTTTAGTTTGTAAGCTACAGGGCCGATTCTGGCAAGAATCTCAAAAGGCCGTATGTACCTTGGGTTTAACTTTCCACGCTTCCCGAAGCGTATCGTGCCTTTCCAGGGCGAGATCTTCAGAAGGACTCGGTCTCCCACCTGGAATTCCAAGGGTTTTCTTCGTTTGTCGGCGTAGCTTTTCTGTCGATCCCTAGCGGCTTTTAGTCGTTCACGTATCTGTACAATCTTCTCGGTCGTCTCTCGAATGATCTCCGGACCAGTGAGGGTGCTGTCAGGAACCCGTCCTTTAGCTAACTGAGTGTCACCCACCTCAGCCCAGCACAAAGGGGATCTGCACTTCCGGCCGTAGAGGGCTTCAAATGGAGCTGCCTTGATGCTCGTATGATAACTATTGTTGTAGGAAAACTCCACAAGAGGCAAGTGTGCATCCCACGATTTCCCAAAGTCGATCACACAAGCTTGCAACATGTCTTCTAAGGTTTGGATCGTCCTCTCACTTTGTCCGTCAGTCTGCGGATGGTAGGCTGTACTCATGTCCAGCCTCGTTCCTAGTGCCTTTTGCAATGATTGCCAAAATATAGAGGTGAATCTACTATCTCTGTCTGATATAATAGATATAGGGACGCCATGCAGTCGCACTATTCCGTTTATATATGTTCTAGTGAGCTTCTCCATCTTGTCCGTCTCCTTGATGGGTAGAAAGTGTGCAGACTTGGTCAACCTGTCAACGATGACCCAAATGGTATCAAATCCACCTGCTGTCTTGGGCAGCTTGGTGATAAAGTCCATTGTGATTCGCTCCCACTTCCATTCTGGTACCTCCGGTTGTTGGAGGAGTCCTGATGGCTTTTGACATTCGACTTTGACCTTCGCGCAAGTAAGGCACTTACTTACAAAGGTAGCGATCTCCGCTTTCATGTTCGGCCACCAGTATAGCTTTTTGAGATCTAGATACATCTTATCTGAACCCGGGTGGACGGAGTAACGAGTGTTGTGTGCTTCCCTCATAACCAAATCTTTGAAACCTCCATGGCGTGGAGTCCAGATTCGGTCCATGAAGTAATAGGCTCCTTCACCCTTAACCTCCAAATTTTTATCCATTCCGCACAGGGATTCTCCCGTTACGTTCCCAGGCTTTAAGGCTTCCAGCTGAGCCTCTTTGATCTGCGTGGACAGATGTGAATGTATAGTCATTGTCAACGACTTGGTCCTTCGTCCGGAATATTCCTTTCTGCTCAGGGCGTCAGATACTACGTTGGCTTTCCCCGGATGATATCTAATTTCACAGTCGTAATCGTTAAGTAACTCGACCCATCGACGCTGTCTCATGTTGAGTTCTTTTTGGTTTAGTATATGTTGGAGGCTTTTATGATCAGTGTACACCACGCTCTTCGTCCCATACAAGTAGTGTCTCCAGATTTTTAGTGCGAAGACGATCGCTCCTAACTCGAGGTCATGAGTAGTGTAGTTCACTTCATGGTTCTTTAACTGTCTCGAGGCATAGGCGATAACCTTGCCTCGTTGCATCAAGACACAACCGAGCCCCTGATTGGATGCATCACAGTATACGACGAAATCTTCTGTCCCTTCGGGAAGGGATAATACTGGTGCAGTGCATAGGGCTCGCTTCAGGGTCTGAAATGCCTTATCCTGCTTCTCTTCCCAGTCGAATGATACACCCTTCTGTGTTAACATGGTGAGAGGTTTCGCAATCCGAGAGAAATTTTGGATGAATCGGCGGTAGTAGCCAGCGAGGCCTAGAAATTGACGAATTTCCGTAGGCGTCTTTGGAGCTGACCAGTTCTCAATAGCTTTGATTTTGGAGGGGTCCACGTGGATTCCGTCTTCACTGACCACGTGCCCTAAGAATTCAACCCTTCGGATCCAAAACTCGCACTTAGAGAACTTCGCATACAACTTCTCGGATCGCAGGGTTTCCAGGACTAATCGTAAATGATTTCCATGCTCTTCCTCGCTCCGAGAGTAGACGAGTATGTCATCAATAAAGACGATGACGAACTGATCTAGATATGGACGACATACCCTATTCATCAAGTCCATGAATACTGCGGGGGCGTTAGTCAGTCCAAAGGGCATCACTACGAACTCAAAATGCCCGTAGCGGGTTCGGAAGGCTGTCTTTGGAACATCTTCCTCAAGCACCCGTAACTGATGATACCCCGATCTAAGATCAATCTTGGAGAAGTAACTTGCTCCTTGGAGTTGGTCGAATAGGTCGTCGATACGAGGGAGAGGATAGCGATTTTTGATCGTGAGTCTATTGAGTTCCCTATAATCAATGCACATCCGAAACGACCCATCCTTTTTCTTCACGAACAAGACCGGAGCTCCCCAAGGTGAGAAACTCGGTCTTATAAAGCCCTTGCTGAGCAGTTCGTTGAGTTGACCGGAGAGTTCTTGCATTTCGGCGGGCGCTAGACGGTAGGGCGACTTAGCTACGGGGGTAGCTCCTGGGATTAGGTCGATTCTGAATTCAACCTGTCATTTGGGAGGTAGGCCTGGAAGATCCTCCGGGAAGACATCAGGAAAATCGCATACTACAGGAATGTCTTTTGGATCTTTCGATTTCTGGTTAGTGTCGACAACGTGAGCAAGAAAGGCGCGATATTCCTTGCGCAAGTATTTCTGAGCTTGAATACTAGAGATGATACGAAGGTTTGCACCTGGCTTATCTCCGTATATCAATAGGGTCTCTTGATTCGGAAAGTTCAGGCGAATGGCTTTCTCAGAGCATAGGATATCGGCGTAGTGAAAGCTTAACCAATCCATACCAACAATGACATCGAAATTTTTGATTAAGACTGGTATAAGATCGATTAAAAAGGGGTGATCATCTAACGTGATAGTACAACCTATATAGATTTCATTAGAGCTTTCTGTCTTCCCATTAGCCATTTCTAAAACGAATGTTTCTTTTAGTGGTTGGGGGGTTTGTTTGAGTAAGTGTTTAAAGTTTTGATTTATGAAGCTTCTTTCTGCACCACTATCGAATAAGACACAGGCATAAGAGTTGTTGAGAAGAAACGTACCCGTGACCACCGTGGGATCAGCTACCGCTTCATTATGACCGATAGCAAGTAACCTTCCAGTTCCTCCAGCATTTGCAGCCTTCGGACAGTTCTTCTTAAAATGGTCCGCTTCACCGCAGCCATAACAACTTGGGGTCACTCCCGTACCTGGAACCTGTGTGATAGGTTTGGGAGGGGCTTTGCAAAATCGGACAGTATGGCCTTTTCGTCCGCAGTTGGAGCACTGCAACTCACGACAAGGACCGTTGTGGTGAAAAGGGCACTTGGGACACTTAGGCAAGTTTCCACTGTAAGCCTTTGGCGGGGCTGGAGTAGCTGGTGTGGCTGGGGTGGTGGCAGCATGGACCGCCACAATTTGTTGGTCCTTGGAGGCGGTTTGAGTCTTCTTGCCTTTCTTCTTATCCCATCGTTTCCTCTTTCTATCAGATGATCCGGATGGTGCAGTGGTTGTTGTGGTTGTTGTTGCTGGAGTGGAGGAGATTTCGTGGTTGATCAGACTCTGGGCCAATTCCTTGGCGCTGTCAAAAGTGGTAGGGCGAGAAGCCAGAACATTTCCTCGATACGGGGGCACTAAACCCCAGATGTAACGTTCAATCTTCTTGCTTTCAAAGGGGATCATGTTGGGACACATAGCCGCCAAGTCGCAAAACCTTGCCGTATAAGCCGTTATGTCGGTCCCCTTCATCTTGAGGTTCCAGAGTTCTTCCTCAAGCTTCTGAACTTCGCCCCTAGGGCAGTACTCTCCTCTCATAAGATCTTTTAGAGTGTCCCAGCCCATGGCATTGGCTGTGACTAAGGAGAGTGCGTTGACATGGCCGTTCCACCATGACAAGGCCCTGTTAGTGAGGGTAGCAGTAGCGAACTTGATTTTGCTCTCTTCGGGACAAGAGCACATTTCGAATACAGCTTCGGTTCTTTCGAACCATTGGGACAGCGCCAGAATTCCTCCGGTACCATCGAAGAAAGCAGGATTACAATTTATGAAGTCCTTACAAGTGCATCCCTGCACCCTCTGATGGACTTCACCGAACCTGGAGTTACCACCGCTCGCATCTCCCGAGTTCATTTGGGCCATGGCTGCTGTTACAGCCGCAGTCACAGCCGTTTGGAACAACACTGGGTCGAACTGCGGAGGAGGAGGTGGAGGAGGGGTTTGAGTTGCGGGTCTTCCTCTGCTGGGACGCTTTCGTGGAGGCATCCTTCACTGGAAGATCATAGAAATGATAGTAATAGTAAGAGCCTATTGCGAATATGAATAGAGTGTTTCATGGATTAAATCAACATAATCCAAGATCAGGGTAAGAGTTATAGTAATAGAGAAATCAACTGCCAATATACTGGTATTAATGATGCAACACAAATTCATGAAAATTGACCTAGTAGTAGGTCTTACATCATACCATAGAGAAAATGTTGGCAGTTTAGAGGTTCAGCTAGAGTACTTTTAAACTAGGAATGTTTACAGACAAGAGACCTACGGAACATAGAGATAAAAGGCTAGTCCTTTAAACAAAAGAGTGAGGTAACTAGACGTCTTCTACTGGCGACGGTTGCTTGTTGGGCGAATCCTCAGATCCGCTAGTTGACGCATAACTTCCTGAAGGTGTCGATCATGAGTCCTTTGGTGTGCTCGGAGTTCCCTAACTTCAGCTCGGGATGCAGCCAGCTGATGCTGCAGAGCCTCGTTGGTCCTCCTTGTCCTGTCCACGGCTTCTTCGAGTTGGCGGATGCGAACAGTGTTGAGGTTTGAGTTGGCATCCACTTCTACAACTCGACCAATAGCAGCTTGACCTTGCTCAACATTCCTGGAAATCCTTCGAATCATGATGGGCAGAACCCGATCCGCCGATCCTCCTTCGCTTATGTTGTAGAAGCTTCGGTCTCCATTGAAAGGCAAGGGCTGACCCTAATCCTCGCTCCATCGATGCAAGGATATCGCCCACATAGGAGTGGGGCCCTGAAATGCCGGTCGGGGGTTAGGGTTCGGGGCTTCAGGAGGTTGGTTGTTGACTTCTGGCTCGGAGCTCGAGCTATCCGAGAAGCCTTCAGCATGATGATCATCTAAAGGAATAGGGTGATCGTCGTCTGACTCCTCTTCGAGCCATCCTCCATTGCCCTGGTTCGGAAAGTACGGATCGCCGGGTAGGTGGAAGCCAGCCATGCTATCTACGCGAGAAAGGGGGAAAAGAGGATTAATAGACGTACTATTCTAAGATACTTATAGGAGGAATCATTACTAGTTGACCCAATACTTGCATAGTGCATACCGATTACATGTAACCGAAGCAAGATAGTCCTTCGAATAAACCTCCCTAACTTCAGACCCCCAATCAAACAAGAACAAGGAATGAAGCAAAGGCTGCAGATTCTGAGTCTATAGCGCCTTAATCACATGTAATCGTGGCGTATCCACTTAGCAACTATTGTCCTACTAGTACGACCCTTTTTGTTAATACCTACGTATAGTCTAGAGATACAGAATACTCCTATAGTATTCTTATGGTAGCGTTATTGTGGTATTGTTGGTAAGTTTTAGACTTGTTGCAACATCACAACCAAACTTAGGCACATGCTAGTCACTCTCAGGACAACGTAGGTGATCAGGCTACATCACCCTGAATGTGACTATATGTCTCTAAACCCAATTGTGCTGCCCAACAATCTTAATACTTTCGTTTTGTTCTAGGACAATACTGACTCCTGTGTTTTATAGTGATGTGTGTATATATATATATATACTTAGTTAGATCTTTTAGATACTTATCAGTATATATATTCTTGGTCAGAGTATTTTAGTCCTGAAGCGTTTATAGTTCGTATATCTTTTATAGGTTGATATACTTGATTCACTATAAACAATGCTCTGATACCAATCTGTCACACCCCAAAACCGATAACGGCGGAATACGTTTCGGGGTGGATGACGTAGTGTATAGTATCATCACAATTGCATAATAGTAAAACAAGAAACATACGACCATTTCATTACCTAGTGTATTTAATTACAAGTGTGTTTTGTAATGTTTAACAATCACCCAAAAGTAATCAAAAATAAGAGATGGGTCTTGCGTGCTCCACCTTCTCCAAAATGTTGCGTCTGTACCTGTCTATCTTTGACCTGAAGATACAAGTTATTTTGAAAACGAATATCAGCATAAAGCTGGTGAGTTCATAAGAGTTTAGTGTGAGTTTTTGTATACAAAGCATTAGTGCCAAAAATGTATCATTTATATTCATAAGTAGTAGAAACTTAGAAAATCCCATATTTTCCAGAAAATACATTGTAAGTGACAATCTGTGAAAGGTATGCATCCTTCATTTCTTTGAACCAGTTTATTGTATAAGTATATTGGCAAATCTCCAAATAACAAATGTGATAGAATAGGTTAAGCCTGTAATCAGTGATAGAGGTGCAAGCTTCCTTTAGTGATAGATACTTACTTACTTCGGGATGCAGTTTAGCATTTAGTGTAGTATTTTAGGGTAGTTGTAGTGTATTCCTTGTATATTACTAATAGTGAAGATAATAGAGGATCCCATGACCTTCCCAGTCATGCACAGTATAGTGAAGTAGTGGCATCCCTGGGCCTACACGGCGCGGACTGAAATTAACAGTCGGGATGTAATAGCGTCTGCCCCGTATAGATCTATACATGTAGAGTCGTCTCCCTGCTGGAAAACTCCGGGCGTAGTGGATAGCGAATAGAGTATCTCGTAGTGGGTTAGTGTATTATTGTTTTTTTAGTGTTTTCTCTTTTGTTATAGTGTAGAAATCCTATAGTATTGAGCATCGTGATTTCTCTTTCTAGCGTATTGCCTGGTATTAGTGAGTATTATAGTGTAGAGAGTAGTGACTTTAGCGAGTAGTAGCAGTAGCAACCGTAACTATACCTATTATAGTTATCTTAGTGGGGATGGTTCTTGACATGTTAGTGACTTTAGTATTTTAGTGAAAAAGGAATTATTAGTATCCCATACTAATATACAAGTTATATAATTAAGAAATCAACGACAGTCGGACAGATAACTACTACCCTAAGCCCACAATCAAACAAGAACAGGAAATAAGGCGAGATATCGGTCCTAAGTCCTCCAAGTCTTACTTATATAACTATATCAGAATGGTTACGATTTATAAGTAAATTGATTTAATAAAAGTATTTTCCAAAAGAATATTTAAAATCTGGCTTGCTGTCCAAAAATAGTTTTAAAAATGTAACAAAAAAATTGTTTATAAGGCATAGTGATAAATCACATGTGATTTGAACTAAGGATAGTGAATCACATGTGATTAATCCTTGTAACGCGGAAATCGTTCTGTAAAACTTTCCATAAACATTTATAAGCAACTTGTATCTCCCCCCTAAAACATTTAAAACATTTGAAAGGTTCATTAAAGGGGTATGAACTCACCTGAAATCGCGTAATTCAGGTGAATCGGGTAAAAGTGTCGGTTGAGCGTTTGGTACCAAATAACCACTTGAGCACCTTTTAGGACCCTAATGTCATATGAAATATGTATTTTACAAGAAGTTAATCATCTTATGCTTTTCATTATAGTATTTGGGCATTCTAGCATCGTTTTCGGGGTTTTAGGGCCTAAAAAGGGTTCCCGGGAGTGGTACAAGGCCATGAATGATTTACGGGAGGGTCCATGAGCTCACTCCCTTGGAGTTTATGGCCTAAAGGCCACCCTTTGGGAGTTTACGGCCGTAAGCCCCCTAGGCTTGGCCGTAAACTCATGTGGTACTCCAAAATGTATGTTTAAGGCCTTATTCCACTTCCTTAATTTAATGGTGTGTGTTTTGGACCAAAAGGGAGGGATTAAACTCTTAATTTGTGACATTTTTGGGGAGTTTACGGCCAAGACTTGTTCTTGGGCCGTAAACTCCATTAAATCCTTCAAGATGTATGTTTTAATGGTACAACATGTTCTTATTCACCTTAGATAAATCCTAGAAAGCCTAAAAATGAGTTTTGAAACAATTTTGACATAAAAATTGGGGAGTTTACGGCCCAAGAATATCCTTGGCCGTAAACTCTTCATTTGGCATCAAAATGAGATGTTTAATGGTACAACACACCCCCAAAGGCCTTAGCTAAATTCCTTATATGCATTTGAGTAGTTTTGGGACTTGTTTGACACAAAAACTTGGGTGTTTACGGCCCAAGCTTAGCCTTGGCCGTAAACTCCTCTTTTTGTGTTCAAATGATGTTGTTTGATGCATTTAAGCCTTCCTTGTTGTCAAGTCTAAATTACCAAACACCCTAGATGAGTTTTTGGGGCTTTAAGCAAGGATTTGTGGGGTGTTTGAGGTGTTTACGGCCTAAGCACAAGCTTCGGACGTAAACTCCTTTTTAAGCATCAATTTCTTGTGTTTTAGTGTCCAAACCCTTCTAGGTATATGCCTTAATTAGTATACTAGCTTAAAGGAAGGAAAAACATGGTCTTTGGCATGATTTTGGGGGTTTACGGCCTAAGGAGCTTCTTAGGCTGTAAACTCCTTTTTGGTCCTTGATTTCTATGATTTTGGCTTCTAAATTCAGTAAAGTATGTCTAGATTAAGATAGGGGATGAGTACTTACGTTTGGAAGTCGGAAATTAGCGGAATTGGGGTCGATTTCGGGTCTAGAGAGAGAAAGTAGTGAGAGAGAGTGAATGTGTGGTAAAAGAGTGTTCAAATGTTGTGCACACTCATTTCATATGTCTCGGGTATCGCACCCGATACACGGCTACCCGATGCTTAAAGTTAACAGGGTTAAAACTTTTTACCCGGGTGAAGTGGTTGAAAAAGTAATATAACTCTATTAGGTTAAACGGGGTTAACACATACAAGTTATATTTACTTAAGATAATATCAAGACATGCATATAATTAGATATTCGGTTATTGGAGATTCCAAATATTACAGGAAATAACGTATAGTGACGCATTCCGTTAGAGAAAATGGAATTTGTAACGGGAATAAATTTGGGGTTGTCACATGCGTCTTCATTCCCACCATCTGTATTGTATCCCCTCGTCTGAGATACATCAGACACCATCAAGCACTTTCCACCGCTAGCCTCATCTTTCGCCACATAAGCCTTTCCATGAGATGGCTTCCTGACTTCATCGTCTTCAGAATCGGTTGACCAAACCTCCACGCCACCGAACTCATCATCCGCTACCGAACCCTGCACGTTTAAAGCATTCATAGAGGGGTTAGCTGTAGATTTCTTTCTCTTGATCTCTTCCCGCTTTTTCAACAGCATAGCTTCTTCGTCTTTTTCCTCATCCTTTTCTGCCATTTTCTTGAAAACACAATCTTTAGCATAGTGGTTCTTTCCTCCACAATAATAGCAGCTCACACCCGAATCTCCTTCAGCTTTCGGTTCCTTCTTTGGTTCTTCTGCTTTCGGTTCTTCCCTAACCTTCTCAGAGCTATAACTTCCCTGCCAATTTCGGTTCTTATTTGTAGGGAACCTTTTCTTGATGAACCTCTTTGGGTTTGAGACCATCATTGCATAGTCTTCAGAGGTAAGGGCATAATCCTCTAGGTTGAGGTCTTCATCTTCCATCACAGCTTTGCTTTTGGACAGAAGGGCCAATGATCCCAAGCTTGAAACCACATTTTTCTCCTGTAACACAATCTTTTCTTGAGATTTCAAGATGCCTACCAGTTTCGCCAAAGAGTAAGATTTGAATTGCTCATGCACTTTAACAGTGGACACAACCGCTCTCCACTCAGATCTGAGACCGTTTAAAAATGTAACCTTTTGTTCAATCAACTTCCTTTCAATGTCATGCTTAATCATCTTACTAAGGAGATGATTGAAGTGATCGAACGTCTGAGTCACAGTTTCTTCAGGACTCTGCTTGAATTCACCAAATTCGGACAACAACAGGGTTTGAATGGAATGCTCTAGATCTTCGTCCGTAGAATATAACTCTCGCAGCCTATCCCATATTTCTTTGGCAGTGCTACATGAACTCACTAGCCTGAAAGTGTCAGATTGAAGAGCGAATCTGATAAGTCTTTATGCTTTAATATTACACTAAAATTTATCTTTTTCGTCTTGAGCAATATCTTTAACATCTTTCAAAAGATCATTATACTCCTTCTAAGTTTTAATAATTCTTGAAGTTGCTGAATGAGCGAATGGTCCAGATACAATTGCTTCCCAGATGAGATATCCATTGTCCTCAGATCCGATAACAAAATCTTCAAAGTGATGTGCCCAGACCTCGTAATCTTGGGTGTAAAGGATGGGAATCTTTGTCGTTGATCCAATGCTGTTTGAGATGTTGATGGGATTGGATTGTGACTCGTCCATGCTTGATCGAATAACCTGTTTAAAAGATCAGACTTGTAATCTATTAAATTAGGGCAACACAAAGAAATGTTGAGTTACGTCAATTATGGGATGACGGCTCAATAAATATCAGTAAATGCGGAATAACCCTAATCGTAACCTTTTTCACAGAAAAGAAGTGTATGAATTACACAGCCTCCTGTTCTGATACCAATTGATAAGTTATTAAATAAACTTGAAGATTGATTAGATCTTTATAAAGGTAGTATGAAGAACACAAACAGTAAACAAGACAAAGTTGAATCACAATATGTCGAATGATTAATTTAAGCAATCCTCAGCAGAGCTCGACTAAGAACTTCCGCTGTAGAGGATTTAGGGTTACAAGAACAATAAAAAACTTCTGAATAATTTCTGATCTATCGTTCTATCGTTTCAGTCGTTCTCATCGCTGACTAAAGATGCATGCAAGCACCTATATTTATATTAAACCCTATCAAGCTCACGGTTGGACAGGCCCAAACCGGAGATACAAAACTTGGACTAATTAGCGAAATAGACGCAATACAAAACAAAACACGACCCAACAAGGTGGTTCGTTTTAGATACCGAAGTATGTTTTTCACAGCAAGCATATGGGGTTCACGAGGATTCGCCTGAAATCTAGCACAGTAACAAACAGAAAACATTATATCAGGCCTGCTAGCAGTAAGGTACATTAGAGAACCAATCATCTGGCGATATAACATAATATCGACTGCCGTTTTTTCCAAGGATGGTGTGAGCTTGGTGCCGAATGCCATTGGAACTTTAACCTTTGAGTCTCCCATCATGCCAAATTTAGCAAGAAGAGTGTTGGTGTAAGCTTCCTGGTTGATAAAGATGCCTTCGGGTCCCTGTCTAATATTTAAACCAAGGAAAAAGTTAATCGGACCCATTGAGCTCATTTCAAATTTAGTCTCCATCAGCTTTCTGAATTTAGCTGTTAAGCTAGGATTCGTTGAGCCAAAGATGATATCATCGACATAGATTTGAACAATCATAAGGTGGTTACCTTCCTTCTTACGAAAGAAGGTTGGGTCAACCGAACATTGTTTGAATTTTGACATCTTTAAAAACTTAGTTAGTGTTTCATACCATGGCCTGGGTGCTTGTTTCAAACCGTAAACCGCCTTGTCCAGAATATAACAGTGATTGGGGTACTTTTCATTAACAAATCCAGGAGGTTGCTCCACGTAAACTGTTTCTTCAAGTTCTCCGTTAAGAAAGGCGCATTTCACGTCCATTTGGTAGACCTCGAAGTTCTTGTGTGCAGCATAGGCCAAAAATATTCGAACAGATTCCAGCCTTGCTACCGGAGCAAAAGTTTCCTCATAGTCAATTCCTTCCTCCTGGCAATATCCTTTCACCACGAGACGAGCTTTGTTTCAAATCACATTGCCTTCCTTGTCCATTTTATTTCTGAATACCCATTTGAGACCAACAACTGAGGCGTCTTTAGGAGTTGGAATGAGGCGCCAAACCTTATTTCTTTCAAACTCGTTGAGTTCGTCTTGCATAGCTTGAACCCAGTCAGAGTGATCAAGAGCAGTATTAACTGTCCTTGGTTCAACTTTGGAGACGAAAAAATTGTACATACAGAACTCTACTTTGGAGAATAGAGAAGTTTGCTTTGCCTTCAGTTGTGATCGGGTCAGAACCTTTTCAAAGATATTACCCATTACCTAAGATACAGGATGATCTCCGGTCCACTTAACAAGAGGAGGGTAATTTGGATCATAGGATGGATCCAATTCAGCATTTACCATTTCTTCTATTTCGGATTGACTATCATCGTCGTAGAACATGTTGGCATTCTCCCCCTCGACTGATGAGCTTTCCAGTGTAGCCGGACTTTCTGGTGCTACAGGACTTTCGGGTGGTGTTGAGCTTTCGGGTGCAGTTGAGCTTTCGGGTGGAACTGAGCTTCCGGGTGGAACTGGAATGGAATTCTCCCCCTCAATTTGTGAACTCGGTTGTTTTGAAGGAGATGGATTCTCCCCCTCAACTGAAGCACCATGCTTTGGAGGTTTGTTTGGAACATGTTCTCCTTCACCCATTCGTTTGGCGGTATCTTAGACGATTTGCTTCAGATGGTCGACTTTGTTGTCTGCTGCCTTGGCTTCCGAGAGAGTAGCTTTCTCCAGTTCATCGAATAGTTCTACAAACTGCTCAAACAAATTAGCAATTGAGGCCGTGACTTGACCTGTTTGAGTGAAAATCTCTCCAATTGCTTCTTCAGTGGCCTTTAGCTTCTTGACGTAGCTGTCATCGGAAATCACATAATACGTTTATTCAATCTTCCTCGAACGCTTATTTAAGACCCGGTACGCTTTTGAACTGAGTGAGTATCCCAGAAAAATTCCTTCATCAGCTTTAACGTCAAACTTGTTACGATGTTCTTTGGAGTTGAAAATGAAGCATCGTGAGCCAAATACATGGAAGAATTTTACATTCGGCTTCCTGTTGTTGATGATCTCATAAGGGGTAAGAGAAAAACGCTTGTTGAGATAGGACCTGTTCTGCGTAAAACATGCTGCAGCAATAGCATCAGCCCAGAAATATAAAGGTAGAGAAGCGAAACTTAGCATTGTTCGGGCTGCCTCACACAAGGAACGGTCTCGTCTTTCGACAATTCCATTCTGTTGAGGGGTGTAGGGGGCTCAGAAGTTGTGACTGGTTCCTTTTTCTGCCAAAAAGTTTTCAAATTCTTTGTTTTTGAACTCCAGTCCATTGTCGCTCCTGATGTTGCGAACGACTTTTCTCAGTTGCACTTCAACCTGCTTAATAAACATCTTTAGCTTGAGAGTGGCCTCAGATTTTTGCTTCAGAAAGAATACCCATGTAAAACATGAAAATTCATCAACAATAGCAAGAATATACTTGCTACCGCCAATGCTTTCGATAGATGATGGACCACATAAGTCAATGTGAAGTAACTCAAGCGGTTCAACAACTTTAGTGTTTATAATGGATGGGTGACTTTGACGACTCTGCTTCCCCATTTCACACGCAACACACAAATGTTCTCGATCAAACTTGAGCAATGGGAGTCCCCTAACATGACCTCCTGTGACAAGCTTGTTGATGTCTTTGAAGTTAAGGTGTGAGAGCCTTCGGTGCCATAACCAGCTTTCGTCAGAATGTGCTTTGGATAAAAGACATATAGCTGGGTTTCCTTTGATAGGTTTGAGATTGAGAGGAAACATTTCGCCTTTGCGTTCCGATTTGAGAATCACTCTTTTTTTTTGCTTTTCTATGATTTATGAACCTTCATCGTCAAATGAAACTTTGAGACCGGTACCTCCTACCAGTTGAGACAAACTGATGAGATTATGCTGTAGCCCTTCTACGTACGCCACCTTTCTTATGGTGAAGTCACCATTGGTTATCATACCATAACCCTTTATCGTTCCATATGAGTTGTTCCCGAACTTGACATTCCCACCATTCTGAAGAGATCGAAACTCCCTTAGCTCCTCCTTCCTCCCTGTCATGTGACGTGAGCAGCCACTGTCAATGTACCATTCTTCGTCGAACTGCTCGTCACTAATAACCTGCAAAAATTAAGCAAATTTAGGAACCCAAAGTTTCTTGGGTCCACGTGAGCCTTTCACAGGAACAGGAATAGTAAGAGAAACATCAACAAGATATGTTCTTTTTATTAATGTTGTTTCATCTTTCTTCTTAATGGTATATACTTTGATTTTGTTAGGAGTAGTTACAATCGTTTTGGTTTCAGGTTTTGGCGTTTGGTCCTTAGACTGCTTTCGGTCATCCTTGACAGAGGAAATCTTCGCTTTTCCTTTCAAATCCTTTGTTGATTTTGAACTTAGAGCAGGAACAGAATTAGGTTTAGAAGAGAATTGAGAATGAGAAGAATTAGAATGGGAATTTCTTCTGACTTGCGTTTCAATATGACCCTTTTGTTTTTAGTCATTGGAGGGACCGAACCTAGACGTTCGGTAGCCATTGCTTTCGGGAGCGAACCTGTCCTTTCGGTTGCTGTTTGAACCGAATCTGTCCTTTTGGTTCCGTTCCTCATGTGACTTGAAATCCTTTTTCTCTTGCTTTGAATTCTTATCGTGATAAGAGAAATGATTGTTTTGAGAGCGCCAAAACTGCTTTCGCTCAGAGAGATTCTTTTTGTATCTTTGATTCCTTTGCTGCTTTTGATACTTCACTTGTTTCGGCTGTTTGTGGATGTTAGCCTTTTGCTTCTGCTTCTTGTCAGCCAGTTCACTTCTCACAGATGATGTTTCGCTTGTGGAAGCAACTTCTTCTACAGGAACTTCTTTTGTACCGCTAGTGCTTGGCACGTCGAAGTTGTCAGGCTTGTTCAGAGGCTCTGGTACATATCTACCTTTGGTTTTCCAGGACGTCCGCTCTGACAGACCAACAGTTTCGTCAGCATTATCTATAGGAGCAGACCAGAAAAACTCATCACAGCCATCTGCGTTATCTTCATTCATTATGGCAGTGAGTTCGGCTGTTTGATGTTCAGTTACTCATGTGACCTTATACACTTGATTTGGTGTTGTTCTCACCTTTTGGTACACTACAACCTTTTCTTCTAGAATCGGGGACTTATTTTGGGACAAACGTGCAAACTCCACAGAATTTTCAGAAATAAGATTTTTGTGGTTTTCGGGTTCGCTCTTGACAAACTCAGAACAGTCGATTTCATCCTCTACAGAAATTACACTCATATCATCATCCTCATTAAGTTCAGACACGTTTTCGACATTAATTTTATTTTCTGAACTTAAATTGGCATTCAATGAGTCAAATTTTGGTATAGTTTCGGTTCTTAGTTTCAGCTTATCATTTTCATCCAAAAGGTTTTTCAGCATGTCCTTATGGTCTTTGGATTTTATGAAAGATTCTATTTTGTCCAGACCATACATGTAAGTGGGATTTACATCATCAGACGAAACAACACTTTCGCAGCTATAGGACTCAGCATCGATTTCATCCTCCTTAAACTCAAGGAAGGGCAAAATCATGCGATGAATTTTCTGCCCTATTTCACAGTTCAGATGCAGTTGAGTGATGTTAGCATAAAGACGTTTAGCAATCAAACAAAAAACATTTCTCTGTTTTAAAAGTTTTAAATTGTCTCTTTGTAAATAAATGTTTTCGTCCTTAGACTTAATCAGCTCCGACTCCTTCTGCTCTATCCACATCCTCCGCTCCTCACTCTTGGATGACACCCTGCTTATTTGGTCAATTAGGTTAGAATTGGTGAACCTTGTTTGAGTTAAACAACTATCCAATTTTGAGATTCTTGAATTTAAGCTATTTAATTCTTTTTCATATGATTTCTGTGGGACTTTGAATGAAACAAAAAAAGATTGTACCTTCTTAATCAATTCATCAAGCTCATTGATCTGCACACTGAGAGGTTTTGCTGTGAAGCATAGGTCCTCTCGCTCCTTGGTGTCCTCTTTTCCGCCATCAGTATTGTATCCCCTCATGTGAGATACATCATTCACCATCAAACACTTCCCGTTGCTTTCGTCACCTCTTGCAACATATGTCTTTCCATGTGAAGGCTTTCTCACTTCATCATCCTCTGAGTCGGTTGACCATACCTGCACGCCACTGAAATCATCATCCTCTGCCGAACCTTGTACAATAAGAGCATTCATAGAAGGGTTAGTAGCAGCTTTCTTTCTCTTGATCTCTTCCAGATTTTTCATCAAGACAGCCTCTTCGTCTTTCTCCTCATCCTTCTCTGCCATTTTCTTCAGAACACAGTCTTTGGCATAATGGTTCTTTCCTCCACAGTAGAAGCAGTTCACACCAGAATCACCATCAACCTTCGCCTCTTTCTTTGGTTCCTCAGTCTTCGGCTCCTCCCTAATCTTTTCAGAACTATAGCTTCCCTGCCAATTTCGGTTCTTATTGGTAGGAAACCTTTTCTTGATAAACCTTTTTGGATTAGACACCATCATTGCATAATCTTCAGAGGTAAGATCATAGTCTTCTAGGTTCAGATCTTCATCTTCTACCATATTTTTTCTTTTAGATAGGAGGGCCAAGGATCCCAAACTTGAGACCACATTCTTCTCTTGCATGACAATCTTTTCTTGGGATTTCAAAATTCCCACTAGCTTTGCCAGCGAATTAGACTTGAACTGCTCATGAGCTTTGACTGTAGACACAACAGCTCTCCATTCGGGTCTTAGGCCATTTAAAAAGGTGACCTTCTGTTCAATCAGCTTCCTTTCTATATCATGTTTGATCATCTTGCTAAGAAGATGATTGAAGCGATCGAATGTTTGAGTGACAGTTTCATAAGAATTCTGCTTAAATTCACCAAACTCAGACAACAGCAACGTCTGAATGGAATGCTCCAAATCTTCATCTGTGGAATAAAGCTCTCGCAACCTATCCCAGATTTCTTTAGCGGTACTGCAGGAGCTCACCAACCTGAATGTATCAGATTGAAGAGCGAATCGGATCAGTCTCAATGCTTTGATATTGCACTGAAACTTTTCCTTTTCGTCTTGAGCAACGTCTTTTACATCTTTTAACAGATTATTGTATTCTTTCTGAGTTTTGATGATCTTTGATTTTCCTGAGTGAGCGAATGTTCCTGACACGATTGCTTCCCAAATAAGATATCCATTATCTTTAGATCCGATGACATAATCTTCAAAATGATGTACACAAAGAGAATACTATATACTACATGAAGAGAATACTATATACTATACGAGAGAATATACTAAAATAGAATGTGAAGCACTACTTCTCGATAAGACACTTCGCTATGCGATCGTCGTGTAACCAGGGCCTCCTGGAGGGAGAGCGAACAATATGTGTATAGATCTATACGGGACGGACACTCGCACATCCCGACTGCTAGCTACAGTCCGAGCCGATCAGGCTCAGGGATGACAAAACATCACTACGCTACACATGACCTGGAGGGTCAACTGTTATACTACTGTCACTCAGCATGGTTACATACGAGTTTCATATTCAAACCTTAACTAACATATTAAGAATTAAAGCTAAAACAGACTTCCCAAGGTGTATACACATTTAATACTACCTAGAGTTTACATCTCTACTACATTTAGCCGGCAGGGACACTGCTGGGTAAAACTCAATTCTTCCAATTTCCTTATATGAACGAAATTTAAAACTATATTTTCACACTGACATTTTCACTGGGAAAACTCTTACATTTTCAAAGAATCAAACTTACAAATATTCGAGTCTTGGTAAAAGACTACCTTTGTTGGAAAATATAGGATTTTCTAGGGTTCACACTATTTTCAAAACTTGATAACAATTATTGTATTACTTGGTCTCAAACACTTTTTATGCAAATAATGACACTAAATACTTATGAACTCACCAGTTTTATGTTGATACTCGTTTTCAAAATAACTTGTATTCTCAGGTCATCAGTAGGCAGGTACAAATGCAGCTTTTGAGAAGATGGAGTATATATATACAAGACTCATCTTTTATTTTGATCATACATTTGGTGTCTATTTGTACAGAACACGCTTATACTACAATTATTATGCTAATGCAATGGATGTTGTTGCTTGTCCTTACTATTATGCATTGTTATGATACTGTACATGACGTCCTCCACCTTAGAACGTATTCCACCGTTCTCGGTTTTGGGGTGTGACAACCTCTTTCATCCACATAGTATTTATCGTAGCTTCACTAGATACAACATCTTCAAACTCAGCTATTGAATTTAGCTACACTATCTAACTTGGTGCTCTTTCATCTACATACTACGTACTGTAGCTTCAATAGCTACAACATATTCAAACTTAGTTGTTGAATTTAGATACGATATTTAACTTGGTATTCTTTGAAGTTATCGTTACTTTGTTTTGTAAGATCACGAGTATTGAATGTGGAAATTAATCATTTCTATTAATTTGAAATTTTTTGGTAACTATTTCATTGATCTTTTCCTCAAGAATTAATATCATGTTCCAACACTTGAGATTATTCTTGATTACTTTTGATTTTTGGCTTTTTCAAACAACTTTGATATCAACTTGTCATGCTCGTATCATATGAGATATCATACGAAATAAATGTTAGATTTCTATAAAAAAAATGTAACAAATTCCTATATTTATATATTATATAATTTAATTATCCTATATTTTTAAAATAGCGACCAATGTATTCATACCATAAAAACAACAATGGTTGGTATTTGAAAAGATATCTTTTGTCGAAATTGAAAAGTAAACATATGATTAGTTTTTTTAAGAGTATACGGTGTGGGTCGCAACGAGAAACGAATTGGTTGAGTTGACACACGAAAACGACGTCACGACGCGGGGAACACCGCCCCCCAACTCGTTAAAGCTCGTTATGTTGGATGTTGTGGTAACGTGGACGAGATAAAACAAGAAAGATGATTGGCTATCTCATTCATCAACCAATCAAATAATTTTCTCTATTTTCTCTCTCTACCTCTTAACATGATATAACATGTGGAACACCATTTCCCCCTTAGTGTTATGGTGGTGTTATGGATGAGGTGACATCAATTTGGTGTTACATCCCGTTGGCCACACCCAATGCTCTAAGTCGATTAACTATAACAATAAAGGTAAGATTAAATAAAAAAATTTACACAATTTTATTTATATACAACTCTTCGGATAGATGTCATTAAAATAATATAGTTCGATATAAATATTTATATTCAACCACTAGGTTTAAGACTCATATATTACATGGTTAATTAAAAAATTTAAATATCAAAATGTAAATATTAAAGTTAAATTTTAAAATAAGGATGGAAAAAATATATTTATTACAATTTATGATCATATTTATTTCATTTAATACTTTAATTATATAACTATGTGTATTATATATGTGACTTTTTAATTTTAAAAATTAAAATAACCTAGAAATTGACATGTGGATATTATTTATTTCAAAAATATCACAAACTGACAAGTGTCAAAACTTATGAGAGATTGACATGTGGCAAAATCGATTTTTCATTTATTAAAGTAGATAAGATACTATTTTGAATTTTATTTTTATTATTACATTCAATAATTATAAGATAAGTCTTTGATTTCTTACATTCAATAATTATATGATAAGTCTTGAATTTTATTAGAAAGACATTTTATTTTTAAATCAACTCTTCTTGTCCCAAACAAATCTGAACTATCAACCTTTAGCGTATCCATCCATTAAAATTTGATACCAAAATCCCTTTAATAAGTTGTGAATTGTGATTAACATACTTTGGGGAGCTAGCGGAGCAGCAGTTCGGAGTCAGTGGTCAGGTAGCGGTCAGAGGGGTTAGCTGCAGCAGTTCAGCAGTATCAGGTGAGTTTCCCTTTGTATGAATGGGTCTACGACCATAATGCCGGCCCATGTAGTTATGAGTAGAAGACCCAGGGGTTAGCCCTAGGCACCGTATGCTAGTATGATATTCGGATGAGATCCAATGATAGAGGGCGGGTGCCCAAGGAGCGGTTTATGTGATAGTTTATACTTGTTGTCTGTGTGATACTTGTATGTGCCTGGTAGGGAGGCGAGTGTGGGCGAGGTCCCGTATCTCACCAATAGCAGAGTGTGGATGGTGTTCCACATCTCAGTAGCAGCAGAACAGGGGCGAGGCCCAAGTTAGGAAAGGAGTGAGGGTGGGCTGGGCCCGTATCTCACTATCAGCAGGAGTATGGACGAGGTTCCATGACTCATCAGTAGCAGGACACGGGCGGGGCCCGGAGATAGGAGAGGCCTTAGAGAAAGAGTTGTTAGTATATGTTTAGTTTATGTGATGTTATGTAATATGTTTATGTGCTATTATATGTTAGTGGGCGAGGCCCTGTGACAGGCGAGGCCTAAGTGAAACAGATCTGTATCCGAGCGGGACTCGAAGCCAGGCGGGGCCTGGAGCGGCGGGGCCGTTGTATCGGGCGATGCCCGGGGTAGGGGCGAAGCCAAGGATAGCGGGCGTGGCCCAGTATGTGCAGTACGTGGTTTTGCATGGTATGTGGTAAGGTAGGGAACTCACTAAGCTTCGTGCTTACGGTTTTCAGTTTTGTTTTCAGGTACTTCCGGTAGCGGAGGGAGGAGCTCGGGGTGATCGCATGGCACACACCATAGATTAGTCAGCCTGGGAATGTTTACTCTAATAATAAACATGTGTTTTGAAAACTTATACTCAGATTATGTTTTGGAATGATGTCTTTGTTTAAAGTAATGTTTTATTAAAAAGAAATTTTTGGTCTTAAATTTTGGGATGTTACATATAGACTTAGAATATGTGATCTTTGCTTTACTTCCTGTTCCTTGTTTGGTTGTGGATTTAGAGTTAGGGTCGCTTATTCGAAGGTCTATCTTGTTTCGGTCGCATGCAATTAGTATGCACTATACAAGTATTGGTCTGACTAATAACGATCCTCTTATAAGTATCTTAGATTAGTACGCCTATTAACTATTCTTCCCCTTTTCTTGCATAGATATCATCGAAGGATTTCATCATGGTGACCCGTACTTCCCAAATCACGGCAATGCGGGATGGCTTGAAGAAGAGCCCGATGAGGAACATCAAATCCCTTTGGATGACCACCAAGTAGAAGGCTTCTCGGATGGGTCTGACTCTGAACCTGTAGTCAACAACCTATCCCCTGTGGCCCCGGTCCCAAACCCTAACCCCCGCCAGGCCTTCCAAGCCCCGACGCCTGCATGGGTGGAATGCATAGAGATGTGCAGTGAAGAGCAAAATCAACCCATGCCATTCAATGGATACCGAAGCTTTTATGACACAAGTGAAGGAGGATCAGCAGACAGAGTCTTGCCCATCCTGGTCCGAAGAGTTGCCCGCAATGAAATCCAAGGCAAGACGGCCCTCCAGCGTATCACAGAGGTTGATACAAATGGAGGACTGCACTCCCTTCGCACCAGCCGCCTGGAGCATGCTAGGGAGAGGTCCGCATCAGACCACAAGGCCTTGCTTCGGGCATTAGCTGACACTCGGGCTGAAGTCATAGAGCTTCGGGTTCACCAGAGGGTCTACGAGGGACACCTCCTCGACATGGAACGTCAACTGGCCGACCTTAGGGTTCGCCCGAGAAACATCCACTGCCTCCGTTAAAAGATGACTAGCACATCTTTTCTTTTGACTTAGGAATAGCCTTTAGCATTTGTGCTTGAATGAAACACTTGTCTATATAATATTCCCATCTTTCAGTATGCTATGTAGTCTTCTAAACTGTCAATCATTTTCCTCTCATATGGTTTGATGTAAGGCCTACTGTTAGGCCATTTTTCAAGAACTTGTTTACATCAGTAATACCAGTAGTATTGACAGTTATCTAACCTATTGGGAAAGGTTTATACTATTATGTCTCCCTACTCGATATATGACTCTGTCTGACAACTTGTCTATCACACCCCGAAACCCAAGGCGGAAACGTTTCGGGGCGGAGGTGACTTCATGTTAAGTATCACAACCAATGTACATAGTAAGCAAAGTAAACAACCATTACATTACATATTAGAATTTACATTTGTTTGAAAGCAAAGTGTTACAAGAGTTATACATATATATCATATGAACAAAAGTAAGACGAGTCTTCTATATGCTTCATCTTCTCCAAAAGATCGTTGTGTACCTGTCTAATGTGGACCTAAGAATACAAGCAGTTTGAAAATCAGCATAAAGCTGGTGAGTTCATAAGAAGTTTGTTTTCTAAAAATGTACAAGTTTCCTTTGGTTTTCCGAACAAGTTTGTTATCCAAGAAAATCCCATATTTTCTTATAAGTAAAGTTTAGTTATCCGTTTGTTATACGATCCGGTTATGTTATCCCAGGAAAAACCCTTATTTTCCTTAAAAGTTTATAGTTGGTTATCGGTTCCGAAAGTAATGTACAAGTGTCTACTATACTTTATGTGTTCGTGTGATGTTTCCTGAAAACCTGTTTATCCTTGAAAAGTACATTAGGTTTAACTCGTATATAAAACTAATAAGTAAGTATAAAAGTATTCATAATCTAAGTTGTGAGTTCCATAACCATACTATAGGCTGGATAAGGCTCGAAACAGGGGCCAATATCTTTTTATGACTTTTGTCACCCTTGAACCTTTCGGTTCGACTGTAGCTAGCAACCAGGTGCGAGGTTGTCAATCCCGTATAGATTTATACACTCAAGTCACGTTCTCCCTCCAAGAGATTCTGGTTATGGGGGGTAGTCCTACACTCTCTTAACTAGGGGGAGGGGTACAAGGACGTGTCTCCAATCTTAAGATTAATGAATTAAAAGACAATAAAACGGGAAATTCTGATTAATTAGTCCTTCACTCTCGTAACTAGGGGGTGTTATCAAGGACTTGTCTAAAGTTCTAAGTTTAATGTTACTATTCCTCCACTCTCGTAACTAGGGGGAGTGGTAAGGTTCCTAGCTTAATGTTATTATTCCTTCACTCTCGTATCTACGGGGAGTGGTAAAGTTCTAAGTTTAATGTTATTAGTCCTGCACTCTCGTATCTACGGGGAGTGACATCAAGAACGTTTTAAAGATTTAAGATTCATGCTTTTAACAATAATGATATGGAAATTCATTTGTGAAATATAAAATATAACATTTTAAAACGGGTTTCACAAATAATATGACGGTTTACTCTGCAAGTTGAACGATTGGTTAATATAGTTTTCAGTGTTAAAAGTATATGAAATATGAAGCAGATCAAATGAAATCATAAGTCTGAGTACAAGATTTCCTTGTACTTTTGCTTGTATTCCCCCCCCCCCCTTAAAACATTGAAAACATGGAAAAACGTAGGGGTATGAACTCACCAGTCGCGGAATGTGTCGGTTTGGATGCTAAACGTCAGTTCGGGGCTTGAACGCGTGTGAGGTTCCTATGTAATATGAAAAGATACACATTTGTATCTAATTAGGCTTTGAACTACTAATTAGTTGAGGATATACACTTCTAGTTGCAAAAACACTTCATTTCAAGTGTTTGGAGTAACCCGGGTGACATCTATTGTCACAACTAGAAATTTTTGTGCCTTGTAACTACAACACTTATGCCAATTATGAATCAAAAACATGAAATCATGTATGATGCTTACTCTATGACAACAAAATTTCAATCAAACACTTCATACAAGCAATGCAAATAGTCAACAAGCAATTGGAAACCTTAGAAATCCTTGTTTAAGTCCATTATGGATTAGGATTTCCTTATTGGGCCCAATGGACCAATAAGCTTCCAATCGGACTATCTTGGGCTTAGAACTCTTGAATGGGCTCTAATTGGACCCACTTCCATTTATTTCAATATTTTGGGCCATGTTGGGCCTAGAATGAAATAAATTATTTAAATGAACCATATTGGGCCATAATTAACCTAATTTAGCCCTAATAGGTCATAAAAATCACATTTATATTTATTTGGACCAAAAATCACTCAACATAACCATGAAAATTGGGCTTAAGCATTTAAGGCCCAAAACTCTATTCTCTTTTCTCCATTCTTGGCCCAAGCCCAATCCATGGGGAACAGTTGACTTAGGCCTTGCCACCTCATTTTTACATGGAGGTTATCCATGCAAATAACCCAAGTATCCATGTACTATCTCATCAATCTTCTCTCTCCCTCTCCCTCTTTTTCCTTCGGCCGAGAGCAAGAGAATGAACACACACACACCTCAAAAAACTCTCTCTAAATCACTCAAGAATCATCCACTCTCTTCATCCAAAATCTCGAAAATTTGGCTTGAAGTCTAAGGATCTTCATCAAGTAATTCATCATCTAAGGTAAGTTAATGGCTAACCTATGATCTAACTCCCTTCATTTCATCAAAATCTCTTCTAAATCCATTCAATATTGTGATCTTGCACCTTAGAAGCTCTTTAAATTCGAGATCTTCCAAGAAAGGTTGCTAGGGCCGAAAATAACAACAAACTCTTCTCTTTTCTTCTTTAAAACCGATCCACAACTCAAGGTGAGTTTCATACCCCCTTCTTTTCGGTTTTTATGAGTTTTTATGGGGGAGAATACAAGTAAATGTGTAGATCTATGTGTAAATGTATGTTATGTGTGATTTGATGCATGTATGTGTGTGATATCATGTGTTTGTGATGAATATGTTATCCAAAAAGTGTGTAAAAAATGTGATCTAAAACATGGGGAAAGAAATAAACATAACTTAAACTATTTTACACTAATCAAGTCAAGAAAAATAGTTTATATGGTTAGAATGAACATACTTGAACATAAAACTTATTTTTGGGCTTAAATTGTCAAAAATACAAAGATTGGGGTCCAAACCGACAAATTATAATTTCTGGAGGGTCAAAAGGGTCCAAACAGTTTCTAAAATAATTTTTCTGAACATCAACATTTTTTAGGGGCTTAAAATGTAAATTTTGAATTTAATGGGCTAAATTTGGGCTTTTCGGCCCAATAAGCTTCAAAGTGCAAAATTTCTAAATTTGAGGGGCTGGAAATGCAAATTTCTGTAAAACAGGGGATTTGAAGTGAAACAAAACAATTCTAATGGTCAAAAATGCTTTTCAAATGCAAAAAAATCAAAAATGTAAAAATTTTCTATTTTGGGCCAAAACTGTCAAAGTTGTGAAATTGAGGGTTTAACTGAGAAAACATTATTCTGGAAGGAATAAAGCTATTTACAAAACAAAAATTGGGGTAAAAATGTCTTTTCTACAAGTTTATGACACAAAAGTGTCAAAATAATGTTTTAAGGACTAAAATGAAATTCTTTTATATAAAGGACTAAAAGTGCTATTTTTATAAAAGAAAGGTTGTGAAAAAGTAAAAATCTTACTTTTAAACGAATTAATTCATTAAGACAAAATACAAGATCCACGACTACCGACGAAGCATAAGAACAAATACACTCTCAACACCCAATATCATTACAAAACGAATTGATTCGGTCTCGAATCAATAACAAAACAAAAATCAATAATTCATAGGATTTCAATAAACACGCGATAACTACGATGAGTCAACATTCAATCTTTGGGCTTGAAAGTTTCAGATCGTGATTGGTGGGCCTTACTAGCCCAATAACATGATCTTTGGGCTCGAAGGGAACGCGCTTACATGTTAATGGGCCTTCTATGACCTAGTTTCATGTAAAAGGACTTTCAATAGCTCTATTGTGCTATTGGGCCCTAATGGCCCATTAGTACTGCTAGTGAGGTCGAGAAGTCAAATGCGATTCGGGCCAAGCGCCTTACGCATTCCCAATAGCCTTGAATAACTTATGGAAATAAAAGGGGGCTTCGTACCCTCCTTTCTCCTCGGTTGTTGGGCTTACAAGAATTCGAGTAATCAGATTCGTGACGTTAAACAAGAGAAGTCAGGGTGGTTGGATTACGTGGGTAGTATGGACGACGCCTCAAGGATCGTCCGTAATTTGTAGTTATAAACTAGTCATTTTCATTAATGCGTGATTGTAACAACTCACAAACTTTAATTAATCCAATGTCACCTGGGTAATCAAAAACAATCGTCGTATCGTTATAACAATAAACAAGTCATGTAATTTACGTATTGGGAAAACATCGGGTTTTCCCAGGAAGTTCAACATTTTCACCTATGTGATGTATACAAAGTTCAACAATTATACATGTTTTCAAAAATCGACAAGCATATTTACGGATCTTCACACTTTTTATAAATAAATGCTCTTTTCAGAAAATATCGGATTTTCTGGGTTTTTCAAACTGAACAAAAATCATTTTTCCATAACATTACTTATGAACTCACCAACATTTCATATGTTGACGTTTTCCAAAATAACTTGTATTCTCAGGTACCAGGTAAGCCGAAGAATATGTAACAAGTTATGTCATGGTGTTTTGCTTAGATTATTTATCGAACGGTTTATGTTATGAAATTGTAATGTTTAAAACAATGTACTGAATGTGAACAATATCAGTTGTAATATTTCAATGCATGGTGATGAATGATGTTATGATTCATGTATAATCATTGTGATGGTACTCAATTTAAGTCACAAGAGCCCTCGGACGTTTCCGTCGTCCGGTTCGGGGGTGTGACATCTATGGACGTATATGGCTTGGATATGAAGAGTAAACTCCCAAGAGTGTTTACAGCCCTAATGACCCACTCCCCATGAGTTTACGGTCGTAAACTCATGGTGGGGTGTTCTAGGGTGCTAAATGGTCTTATAACATTTGAGGGGTGATGCTAGGTTTGGTTCTAGGGCATTGGAAAGTAATTTGGACATTCTAAGGACCATTTGAGGAGTTTACGGCAGTAAACTAGGAGTTTACGGCCATAAACTCTTATGTACCCATTATTATTGTGCTTTGGTGGTCCTAGGTCAATCACAAGTGATTCTAAGTCATTTTACAAGCCATGGGGTGAATTTAGGGCACCATTTGACCCATTTATAGGAGTTTACAGCCCAGGAACCCATCCTTGGGGGGTTTACGGCTATAAGCTCCTATTGGAGTGGTTTTCATCACGTTTAAGGCTCCTAATTCGTTTGTGGTTGCTTCTAGATATTAGTTCAAGGCTTAGGAGGTGTGTAAGTAGCATTTTAACACCTTAAAAGGAGTTTACTACCCATGAAAGGGTGTTTACGGCCCAAGTATGTTCTTGGGTAGTAAACTCATGTTTACTCCCTAAATGATGAGTTCAAGGTGTTCCAAGTCCATTCCAATAAGTCCTTAAGCCATATCTAAGCTCCAAAGGTGGTTTGGAAGGGTTTTGGGCTCCAAAACCCATTTTATGTGAGTTCATGGCCTAGGACTGTTCTAGGGCTGTAAACTCATGTTAAGGGTCTTATTTCATAGATTAAACACGAATTTGAAAGTTTAGGATGTTATACTAGGAGCTAGGATAGTTACCTTGATGATTTGGAGCTTGAAATGAGTGATTTTGGATCAAGAACTTAGATTTGAGGAGAGAGGTTAGAGAGAGAGTGAAAAGGCTTCAAATGAGGCTTAATCAACTTTATATATGGTTTGGATTTCAGACACAGTGGAATTCTACCCGATACTGACGTTAGACGGGGCTTTTGGTCGTACCCGATTTAATTGTTTATAACCCGACGGAATAAAACTAAAATTTTTCCAAATAATAATTTGGAGCATTTTCATGTGTTTCTAACGGGTTTGGACACTCACGAGTTCATTATAAAAGTCTCAAATTAAAATACCTAACACAAAATGTTAACGGAAAATTGGAAAAATAAACGGGTTTCGCTGACAGGAACGGGTTATCGTGACGGAAGAATTTTCGGGTTGTCACATTGTCTATGGTGATTTAATTCATGAAACACTCTCATCATACTCACAATTTTTTCTCACTATTGTCTTATAAATTTTCAGTAAAAGATGTCGCCTCGCAAGCGTCCGATCAGAGGCACGCCTGCGAATCAAACTCCACCTCCTCCTCCTCCTCCTCCTCCTCCACAGTTCGATCTGGTGATGTTTCATACAGCTGTAACCACAGCTATGACTGCAGCTATGGCCCAAATAAATTTTGGCGATGCAAGTGGAGCCGGAATGGGCACCAACTCTAGACATGGTGAAATCCACTCTCGTACACAGGGGTGTACCTATAAGGATTTCATGAGCTGCAAACCCATGTTCTTCAATGGAACCGAAGGAATCATTTCACTGTCCTAATGGATCGAAAGAACCGAAGCCGTCTTCGAGATGTGTCCGTGCCCCGAGGAAAGCAAGATTAAGTTCGCTTCTTTCACCTTCACCGAAAGGGCCTTGAAATGGTGGAATGGCCATGTTAAATCACTCTCCTTGGTAACAGACAATGCCATGGGATGGGACACGCTAAAGGACCTTCTGACAAGGGAGTACTGCCCTAGGGGAGAAATCCAGAAACTCGAGGAGGAACTCTGGAACCTCAGGATGAAAGGGACCGATGTGGTGGCTTATATGGCCAGGTTCTGTGACCTGGTAACTATGTGTCCTATCATGATCCCCACTGAGGGCAAGAAGATTGAGCGATACATTTGGGGTTTAGTGCCTCCGTATAGAGGGAATGTTTTAGCATCACGCCCTACGACCTTTGACAGCGTCAAGGAATTGGCCCAAAGGTTGATTGACCATGAAGCTCCTTCCACTCCATCAATGATAACGATGATTGCTACTGCACCCATCAAGACATCCGACAACAAGAGGAAACGGTGGGATCGGAAGAAGGGCAAATCAACCCAATCATCTTCAAAGAACCAACAAGTGGTAGCTTTCCATGCTGCCACTACTCCTGCTGCCCTTGTGCCAACCAAAACATATGCAGGGAACCTGCCGAAGTGCACCAAGTGCCCTTTTCATCATAACGGCCCCTGCCGTGAATTGCATTGCACTAACTGCGACCAGAAGGGCCATACCGTCCGGTTTTGAAAGTCTCAACCCAAACCCATTTCTCAAGTCCCTAGCACGGGAGTAAGCCAGGCCTGCTATGGCTATGGCGATGTAGGGAATTTAAAAAGAAACTGTCCGAAAACTGGGAATACTGGAGGAACAGGAAGACTACTTGCTATTGGCCACAATGAAGCAGTAGCAGACCCCACAGTAGTCACGGGTACGTTCCTTCTTGATAACTCTTATGCTTGTATCCTATTCGATAGTAGGGCCGAAAGAAGCTTCATAAATCAAAACTTTAAACACTTACTTAAACAATCCCCGCAACCGTTAAAAGAAACCTTCGTTGTAGAAATGGCTAACAAAAAGACAGAGAGTTCTAACGAGCTCTACATGGGTTGCACTATCACGCTAGATAATCACTCATTCCCAATCGACGTCATACCAGTATCAATCATAAGTTTTGATGTCATCGTGGGCATGGACTGGTTGAGTCTCCATCATGCAGATATCCGGTGCTTCGACAAAGCCATCCATCTAAATCTACCAAATAACGAAACCTTGATGATCTACGGAGAGAAGCCCAGTACGAGCCTCAGTATCATCTCAAGTATTCAAGCCCAGAAATACCTGCGTAAAGAATATCGTGCATTCCGTGCACACGTCGTCGATACGAGCCGGAAAGCGAAAGATCTAAAAGACTTCCCCGTAGTATGCGACTTCCCCGACGTCTTTCCAGAAGAGCTACCAGGTCTACCTCCCCAACGTCAGGTTGAGTTCAGGATCGACTTGATTCCAGGAGCTACCCCTGTAGCCAAATCGCCCTATCTTCTAGCGCCCACTGAGATGCAAGAACTGTCGGGTCAACTTAACGAGCTGCTCAGCCAGAGATTTATAAGACCAAGCTTCTCACCCCGGGGAGCACCGGTCTTGTTCGTAAAGAAGAAAGACGGATCGTTCCGTATGTGCATCGATTACAGAGAACTCAACAAGCTAACGGTCAAGAATCGTTACCCTCTTCCTCACATAGACGATTTATTTGACCAACTGCAAGGGGCGAGTTATTTCTCTAAGATTGATTTGAGGTCCGGGTATCACCAGTTACGAGTGCTAGAGGAGGATGTCCCAAAAACAGCCTTCCGAACTCGTTACAGACACTTCGAGTTTGTAGTGATGCCGTTCGGACTAACCAACGCGCCCGCAGTATTCATGGACTTAATGAATAGGGTGTGTCGTCCTTACTTGGATCAGCTCATCATTGTCTTCATAGACGACATACTCGTCTACTCTCGAAGTCAGGAGGAGCACAACAATCGTCTACGACAAGTCCTGGAAACCTTACGATCGGAGAAACTATACGTGAAGTTCTCTAAGTGCGAATTTTGGATCCGAAGAGTCGAATTCTTAGGACACGTGGTTAGTGAAGAAGGAATCCACGTGGACCCATCCAAGATTAAAGCTATCAAGAACTAGTCAGCACCGAAGACGCCTACATAAATTCGCCAATTTCTAGGTCTCGCTGGCAACTATCGCAGATTCATACAGAACTTCTCTCGAATCGCGAAACCCCTTACAAAATTGACTCAGAAAGGTGTGGCCTTCGATTGGGGAGAGAAGCAAGAGAAGGCATTCCAAACCCTGAAACGAGCCTTATGCACCGCACCAATACTATCCCTCCCCAAAGGGACAGAAGATTCCGTAGTATACTACGATGCATCAAATCAAGGGCTCGGTTGTGTTCTGATGCAACGAGGTAAGGTCATCGCCTACGCCTTAAGACAACTGAAGACAAACGAGGTCAACTACACCACACATGACCTCGAACTAGGAGCAGTTGTGTTCGCCCTAAAGATCTGGAGACACTACTTGTATGGTACAAAGAGCACGATATACGCCGACCACAAAAGCCTACAACACATATTCAACCAGAAGGAGCTTAATATTAGGCAGCGACGGTGGGTCGAGCTACTTAATGACTACGAATGCGAAATTCGTTATCATCCGGGTAAAGCCAATCTAGTAGCAGACGCCCTAAGTCGAAAAGAATATTCTGGTCGAAGAGTCAAGTCATTAACAATGACTATCCGTTCGCATCTATCCGCATAGATTAAGGAGGCTCAGCTCAAAGCCTTGAAACCCGAAAATGTGGCGGGAGAATCCCTACGAGGAATGGATAAGAACTTGGAAGTCAAGGGTGACGGAGCCTTATATCTCATGGACCAAATCTGGACGCCGCAACACGGTGGCTTTAGAGACTTAGTCATGAAGGAAGCCCACAACACTCGATACTCTGTTCACCTAGGTTCAGATAAGATGTATCTGGACCTTAAAAAGTTATACTGGTGGCCTAACATGAAAGCAAAGATCGCTACCTTCGTGAGTAAATGCCTTACTTGCGCCAAGGTCAAGGTCGAATACCAGAAACCATTGGGTCTACTACAGCAACCGGAGATACCTGAATGGAAGTAGGAGCATATCACTATAGATTTCATAGCCAAGCTACCCAAGACAACGGGTGGGCATGATACCATATGGGTCATCATCGATAGATTGACCAAGTCCGCACACTTCCTGCCCATCAAAGAAACAGACAAGATGGAGAAGCTCACAAGAACATATATTAGGGAGATTGTATGACTGCATGGTATTCCTATATCTATTATCTCCGATAGGGATAGCAGATTCACTTTGAGATTTTGGCAATCGCTGCAAAACTCCTTGGGTACGAGGCTGGACATGAGTACAGCCTACCATCCGCAGACCGACGGAAAAAGTGAGAGAACTATCCAAACCTTCGAAGATATGCTACGAGCCTATGTGATTGACTTCGGTAAGGCATGGGATACCCACTTACCCCTTGTCGAGTTTTCCTACAACAACAGTTATCGCACGAGCATCAAGGCTGCTCCATTCGAAGCCCTCTACGGTCGAAAGTGCAGGTCCCTTCTGTGTTGGGCTGAAGTGGGTGACACTCAATTAGCTAGAGGATGAGCTCCTGAAAGCACTCTCATGGGTCAGGAGATCATTCGAGAAACTACAGAGAAGATCATTCAGATTCGTGAATGATTGAAAGCCGTTAGAGACCGACAGAAAAGCTACGCAGACAAACGAAGAAAAACCTTGGAGTTCCAGGCGGGAGACCGAGTCCTTTTGAAAATCTCACTCTGGAAGGGCTTGATACGCTTTGGAAAGCGTGGAAAGCTGAATCCAAGATATATAGGGACTTTCGAGATTCTCGCTAGAATCGGCCCCGTAGCTTACAAACTCAATCTACCCCGCGAACTCAGTAATATTCATCGTACCTTCCACGTATCGAACCTGAAAAAGTGCCTATCCGACGAGACTCTTGTGATCCCACTCGACGAGATCGAGATCAACGAGAGCCTCAACTTCGTGGAAGAACCTGTGGAGATTATGGACTGAGAGGTCAAACAAACGAAACTAAGCCGCATCCCAATTGTGAAAGTTCGTTGGAACACCAAACGAGGACCAGAGTTCACTTGGAAGAGTGAGGATCAAATAAAACTAAAATACCCTCATCTTTTTGCTTAGATATTGTGTAATAAGTTAGTTGTTTGAACTCTAATTTCGAGACGAAATTCCCTCTAATGGGGGGATGATGTGACAACGCGAAATTTCTTTCTTGTACAAGAGACCAATTGAATCCAAGTTAGACTCATTTTGTTAGCTTTCAACACCGTTTGGGGTCTATTGGAGCGTTCTAAACGTAATACAAATGAGGTAGGAACCGAGAAACAGGATAACACAATGCGTATCAAGCAAAATCGGGCCAAGCACTCCAAAACATGGAGTGTGCGGCCACACACCCGTTTCCAGCCACACACTCACCTCTATATATAGGGAAGGACCCCCTTCATTCATTCTTTCCTTCTTTGGCTGCAATCTACTTCTCTCTCTACTTTCTCTCTCTAAAAATCTCGTCCAAAGAACACTCTAAGGGTCTCAAGAACGTGAATCACCCCCATCAATCAGTTTGTTTCTGGTAAAACGTCTAAATCTAAGCTTAAAACTCATAGTGTTCTTAGTGTTCTTCATGTGTTCTTCATCCTTTGAAGGAGTGCAGCCGCACACCTTTATATGGTGGCCGCACGCACCTTAAAAACTCTCCAAAGTGAAGAGTTTGGCCTTCATTTACTCATAAGACTTAAGAACACCTAAAAAATCGACGTTTTGGGCACAAATTAGGAGTGTACGCCCGCACACACCCACTATAGGTCCACACACTCATGTGTGCAACCGCACACACGCATTTGTTGTACATTTTGACCATACACTCCCTTGTGTAGTATACCACTCATATACAACCTTATATGGTTGTAACACTTCATAATAAGTGTTTACTAGTCCCTAAAGAGGTCCCACTACAATAAATAGTTATTCCAAGCACTAATTACACTCACACACACACACACACACATATATATATATATATATATATATGTCATTATATGGTTAATAGGATCTGTTTGTGCTCAAGTTCGCAATTAACACTCAACCTACTAAACTGATCTTACCGTCGCATCACTCACTACAGGTGAGTTCATACCCCTTAATCAACCTTTTAAATGTTTTTATACGTTTTATGGGGGGGGGGGATACAAGTTGAACCAAACAAGCTATAGTACTAATCATATGTGATTTACAACTTGTTATCAAAGGATTTTCTATATTTTCAAATTACCATGCCAGTAAAATTGTTTTAAACGTTTATCAAACTTATTTTCATGTTTAGTTGTTCTAAAAACTATTTTCCAACACTTTCAAAAATTATTTTCGTTTTCAAATCATATCTACACTAATATATTTATATAAGTAAGGATTGAAGGACTTAGAACTGATAGCTCACCTTATTTCCTGTTCTTGTTTGATTGTGGACTTAGGGTATTCTGTTATCTGTCCGACTGTCGTTGAATTCTTAGTTATATATCATGTATATTTGTGTTGGATATAAAAGTCTTCGCTTCATTTCAACACCTTTGTGTATCAAAGGCATTAAACTAACATCTCTATTTAACTATAATAGGTATAGTTAAAGGTTTCCACTCATTACTATTGCTACTATGATACTCACTATGGGCAGTACAGTTACGAGTCTATACATACTATACACTATAAGAAGAGAACATTATACACTATACGAAGAGAATACTATACACTATACGAAGAGAATACTATACATTATACGAAGAGAACACTATATACTACACAAAGAGAACACTATATACTAAATGAAGAAAATACTATATACTATACGAGAGAATATACTAAAATAGAATGTGAAGCACTACTTCTCGATAAGACACTTCGCTATGCGATCGTCGTGTAACCAGGGCCTCCTGGAGGGAGAGCGAACACTATGTGTATAGATCTATACGGGACGGACACTCCCACATCCCGACTGCTAGCTACAATCCGAGCCGATCAGGCTCAGGGATGACAAAACATCACTACGCTACACATGACCTGGAGGGTCAACTGTTATACTACTGTCACTCAGCATGGTTACATACGAGTTTCATATTCAAACCTTAATTAACATATTAAGAATTAAAGCTAAAACAGACTTCCCGAGGTGTATACACATTTAATACTACCTAGAGTTTACATCTCTACTACATTTAGCCGGCAGGGACACTGCTGGGTAAAACTCAATTCTTCCAATTTCCTTATATGAACGAAATTTAAAACTGTATTTTCACACTGACATTTTCACTGGGAAAACTCTTACATTTTCAAAGAATCAAACTTACAAATATCCGAGTCTTGGTAAAAGACTACCTTTGTTGGAAAATATAGGATTTTCTAGGGTTCACACTATTTTCAAAACTTGATAACAATTATTGTATTACTTGGTCTCAAACACTTGTTATGCAAATAATGACACTAAATACTTATGAACTCACCAGTTTTATGTTGATACTCGTTTTCAAAATAACTTGTATTCTCAGGTCATCAGTAGGCAGGTATAGATGCAGCTTTTGAGAAGATGGAGTATATATATACAAGACTCATCTTTTATTTTGATCATACATTTGGTGTCTATCTGTACAGAACACGCTTGTATTACAATTATTATGCTAATGTAATGGATGTTGTTGCATGTCCTTACTATTATGCATTGTCATGACATCCTCCAACCCAGAACGTATTCCGTCGTTCTCGGTTTTAGGGTGTGACAACTTCTTTCATCCACATAGTATTTATCGTAGCTTCACTAGCTACAATATCTTCAAACTCAACTATTGAATTTACCTACAATATCTAACTAGGCGCTCCTTCATCTGCATACTACTTACTGTAGCTTCAATAGCTACAACATATTCAAACTTAGTTGTTGAATTTAGATACGGTATTTAACTTGGTATTCTTTGAAGTTATTGTTACTTTGTTTTGTAAGATCACGAGTATTGAATATGGAAATTAGTCGTTTCTATTAATTTGGAAATTTTTGGTAACTATTTCATTGATCTTTTACTCAAGAATCAATATCATCTTCCAACACTTCAGATTATTCTTGATTACTTTTGATTTTTGGCTTTTTTCAAAACAACTTTGATATCAACTTGTCATGCTCGTATCATATGAGATATCATACGAAATAAATGTTGATTTCTATAAAAAAAAATGTAACAAATTCCTATATTTATATATTATATAATTTAATTATCCTATATTTTTAAAATAGCGGCCAATGTATTCATACCATAAAAACAACAATAGTTGGTATTTGAAAAGATATCTTTGTCGAAATTGAAAAGTAAACAGATGATTAGTTTTTTTAAGAGTATACGGTGTGGGTCGCAACGAGAAACGAATTGGCTGAGTTGGCACACGAAAACAACGTCACGACGCGGGGAACACCGCCCCCCCCCAACTCGTTGAAGCTCGTTATGTTGGATGTTGTGGTAACGAGGACGAGATAAAACAAGAAAGATGATTGGTTATCTCATTCATCAACCAATCAAATAATTTTCTCTATTTTCTCTCTCTACCTCTTAACATGATATAACATGTGGAACATCATTTCCCCCTTGGTGTTATGATGTATGGAGCGAGAGCTATACTGATTGGGAAATTCTAGAACGCCCATTTCTAGCAGGAGCACCAGGAAGTAAAGTAATCATCACAACCCGCAAGCTGTCATTGCTAAACCAATTGGGTCATGATCAACCATACCAATTGTCTGATTTGTCACATGACAATGCTCTATCCTTATTTTGTCAACATGCATTGGGTGAAAATAGCTTTGATTCACATCCGATACTTAAACCACATGGTGAAGGTATTGTCGAAAAATGTGATGGTTTGCCATTGGCTTTGATTGCACTTGGGAGGTTATTGAGGACAAAAAGAGATGAGGAAGAATGGAAGGAACTATTGAATAGTGAGATATGGAGGTTAGGAAAGAGAGACGAGATTATTCCGGCTCTTAGATTAAGCTATAATGATCTTTCTGCCTCTTTGAAGCAGTTGTTTGGATATTGCTCCTTGTTCCCCAAAGACTATGTGTTCAACAAGGAGAAGTTGATTTTATTATGGATGGCAGAAGGGTTTTTGCACAATGAAAATACAAACAAGTCAATGGAACGCTTAGGTCTTGAATATTTTGACGACTTGTTGTCAAGGTCATTTTTTCAACATGCACTAGATGACAAATCGTTGTTTGTGATGCACGACCTCATGAATGACTTGGCCACGTCTGTTGCTGGAGATTATTTTTTAAGATTAGACATTGAAATGAAAAAGGAAGCTTTGGAAAAATACCGCCATATATCATTTGTTTGTGAGAGGTTCATGGTTTACAAAAGGTTCGAACCATTTAAAGGAGCTAAAAAATTGAGAACTTTCTTAGCAATGCCTGTTGGGATGATAGAAAGTTGGACAACATTTTACTTATCAAATAAGGTCCTCGATGACTTACTTCATGAGTTACCATTGTTGAGAGTTCTAAGTTTGAGTCATCTTAGCATCAAGGAGGTACCTGAAATAATAGGCAGTTTGAAACACTTGCGGTATCTTAATTTATCACACACTACCATCACACATTTACCGGAAAATATATGCAATCTTTACAACTTACAGACATTGATCCTTTGTGGCTGTTGTTTTATAACCAAGTTTCCCGACAACTTCTTAAAGCTTAGAAATTTACGGCATTTGGACATTAGCGATACTCCCGGTTTGAAGAAGATGTCCTCGGGGATTGGTGAATTGAAGAACCTACACACTCTCTCCAAGGTCATTATTGGAGGTGAAAATAGACTAAACGAGCTTAAGAACTTGCAAAATCTCCATGGGAAAATTTCCGTTTGGGGGTTGGGCGATGTGCAAAATGCAATGGAGGCACGTGAGGCGAATTTATCACAAAAGAAACTTAGCGAGTTACAGTTGGATTGGGGTTATGGGGATTATGGGTTGAATGTTTCTCGAAAGCAAACCCATGATAAGGAGGTCCTTAATGAGCTGAAGCCTGATAACGATAGTTTGAAAAAGCTTGAAATTTTGTCATATGGAGGTACAGAGTTTCCAAATTGGGTTGGGAATCCCTCGTTTCTTATACTAACTCATGTGTCCATAAATTTCTGTGAAGAATGTACATGTCTACCAAGTCTTGGGAAGTTACCATCACTTAAGGAGCTGTTTATTCTTGGCATGAGCAAGGTGAAAGTTATTGATTTGGAGTTACTTGGAACTGGAGTTGCATTCCCATCACTTGAAATTCTAAGTTTTCGTCATATGTCAGGGTGGGAGGTATGGTCAACTGATAATGGTGGGGTTGTAGACACAGCATTTCCATGTCTTCAAGAACTTCATATCGAATTTTGTCCTAATTTAGTTCAAGTCTCACTTGAAGCCCTACCTTCACTTAGAGTTTTAGAAATAAAAGGATGTGGTCATGGTGTGTTGACAACTCTGCTTCATGTAGCTTCTTCAGTCACCATGTTGGAAATAGATAATATTTCAGGGCTTACTGATGAACTGTGGAGAAGTGTTTTCAAGTATCTTGGGAAACTTGAAAAGTTATACATTAGTGGGTGTAATGAAATAAGATATTTGTGGCAATCAGAAGTAGAGGCAAGTAAGTCTCTAGTGAATTTAAGGAATTTGAATGTGAGTGCTTGTTCAAATCTGGTGGGTTTAGGAGAGAAAGTGGAGGATAACTGTGGAAGCATCCAGACGTTTATTAGGATGTTGTCTATAGCACGTTGTGAGAGTATTGAGCATTGCAGTTGTCCTAATAGCATTGAGTTTCTGAATATCCATGATTGTGATTCAATTACATCAGTGTCTTTCCCAACTGGAGGAGGGAAGAAGCTCAAGTCATTTGCAATTGAAGGTTGTCAGAAGTTTTTGGAAGAGGACCTTGGAGGAGAAAAGAGTAGGTTGCTTATCAAATCAAGCATGCAAATGCTTGAATCTGTAGATATAAATGGTTGGGTAAATCTGAAATCTATCATTGAATTAAGTTACTGTATTCACCTCACCACATTGATGATAACAAAGTGTCCAAAAATGGAGTCGTTTCCCGACCATGAGTTACCCAATCTCACCTCTTTAACAATTCTGGTAATAGCAAAGTGTCCAAGTATTGATGCCTCCTTTCCTCGTGGGCTTTGGCCTCCCAAATTGAGTTACCTTGGAATAGGAGGATTGAAGAAGCCCATCTCAGAGTGGGGCCCACAGAATTTCCCAACCTCACTCGAGAACTTGATGTTAAATGGCGGAATATATGATGATGTGAAAAACTTTGATCAATTGTCGCATCTTTTTCCTTCATCTCTTGCTTCTCTTTCGATAATGGGATTTCAGAAACTGGAATCAGTTTCAATGGGACTCCAAAACCTCACCTTTCTCCAGCGTCTCTTTGTTTCCAAGTGCCCGAAGATGTTACATCTACCAGAAAAGTTGTTTCCTTCGCTTTTGTCTTTGAGAATCGATGGATGCCCAAATTTGAATGAAAGGAGCATTAGAAGAAGCTCCTATTGGCCCCTCATCTCCCTTATCCCAGACTCCACTTTTGACGAGTAATTACAAGTTTAATATGAAGGTATGCCCCTCTCTATGTTTTTGACTTCTTCTAGTTTCAATATGTATATATGAAATAATTGATTTTCCTCATCCAAACGAAAAAATATTAAATATTTTATCGATTAGGGTTTATGAATATGGAATCGTCAAGCTCGATTGCAAAATGAATTAAAATGATTCACCGCCCATTTGACCAACGATTAATACTAATTAGGATTTGAAAATACCAATTGATATGTGACCCATTTAACCCACGATTAATACTAATTAGGATTTGAATATGATTAGGGTTTGTGAATATGGAATAGTCGCCCTTTGAAAATCCCAAATGATATGTGACCCATTTGACCCCCGATTAATACTAATTAGGGGTTGTTTCGTTTTAATTTTATGGACTTAGTAGGCTTATATTTGCAGGCATTGGGACCCACAGCCCCATCATCGTTTTTTCCCACCTTTCTCAGTTTTCAGTCAGGAATGCAACATTTTATGCATATGCCGTTTGGTTATGTCATATGCTTAAGCAATAAAAAATCGAACATTGATTATTTGTGAAAGAAAAAGTTTGTGTTATTGCTTTTGTGTAGAAGGTCGGTTTCTATCATACTATTTGTTGATTGACAAATCCATATGCTATTTGATGAAAAGTGGTTTACGAAGCTGACTTCATCTTCTACATGTTCTGAATCTATTAAAACTCTAATCTTGGTGTATAGGTGAAATACCACTTATGCCTTGAAGCTTGAAAAAACCAAAGGATAGGGACCAAATTTTGACTCCTGTTAAATTGAACAAAGATGGAGAGCTAGTCTAAAGATCATCTGTAGAAATTAACTATAGAACTTCAACAGATGGGAATGCTGATGAGGCAAGATGCTCATGTACTCTGATTGTTTGTATACATAATTGTCCATGATATCTTGTTCAGGGCTTTAAACAAGTATTAATTAGGTTTTCAGGAGATGAAAATATTCTATGTTGGTTGTGAGATTGCTGATGAGGTTGGGCGAATAACAAAGTGTCGAAGTATGAAGAAATTTCCTGACCATGGGTTGCTGATCACTCTCACCTAGTTGACACATATTATAGATAGAAAATTGTAAAATTATAAGTGCTTCTGAGGCATAGAATTAGGATAAATTTGTATTGTTCTGTTTCTGAATTAGGAATCTGTAATATATACGAATGGATGAGAACCTGATGTATTTTTAAAATGAATATACAAAAACTTTCAACCTAATCCAAATTTTCTATTCAAGAATTCTACATATGAAGATGTGGGAATTTGGAATTCATGAATCCAGATAGCTATTATACCATATAAACTCCTAACTCGAGAGTAAGTAGAAGATCTCCTAACTATCTTTGACTGGTAACTAACACATCATCTCTTAACTAACACAAATCACATGGATTGCCAACATGACATGTATACATACTTGGTGTCCAATATAACGACAAATGATTATTTTCCATTTTTGTGTGCCATGAACTGCTCAAATTGTGCTCCTAATGGTCTTTCTCTGCCTCAGTCAAATATCTTTTTTCAATAAAAAACATAACTTACTAACAATTTAATTAAACAACACTACCTGCAACACCTTTAACATTGAATAGCAAACTCTTTTCTCCAAATTTGAGACAACACGTTTTACTTCACAAGTTTTTTGCTCTGCTTGTAGTGCTACTTGCATATTTTTAGTATCTACAATACAAAAGACAAAAAAAAAAAAAAAAAAAAAAAATCCATGTCTTAAATATTTATAAATTCACGAGACCAACGGGAAACTATAATTAAGAGCATCATGCAATTGTTACAAATCTAAATGAAACCAAAAAAAAAAGACCATATGTTATTAACCCATATGTTTATGGACTCTTTAACCTTTAGTCCATTAGGGTTTGACTATTAGCTAGGATTTATTTTCCCTCTTCTTGTTTCTAGCTTTTCAGTTTTTCTATCAAGAACACTTAATTTTCTCTCTTTCAATAAGAATATAGCTCCATTATCAAATATTACATTAAAGATCAAGAAGAATTCAAAAATAGCTCCATTATCAAATATTACATTAAAGATCAAGAAGAATTCAAAAATTGTAACTATTTTTAAATGTATATTATTTACCTATGAACTCATAACAGTTTAACAAGGATATTTCTTTCACCAATAGTTATTCTCTTTACAATAGAGCAAGTATATGTAGCATAGTATTTATAAGTATGCCGAAGCTTTCACTTATGTGTTCTATTGCTCAAATGGAACATCGATAGAGCTACTTTATTCCTCTTTAAATTGAATACCGACTCGCTTTGAATATCAATTGATCCAATTCGTGAATTTAATTCATGGACTTATAAGTGAAAATACTATGTAAAAAACATAATCACGTTATTTGAATTTTATAGAAAAATCTAGAAGAATGGATGAGATCATATGTCAGATGCAGTCAAGAAGTTCAATGGGTATAAATTGAAAAATTAATTCGACTAATTTGATGTATTAAAAAGAAATATAAGGGCAACTTGGTGATTGTCAACTTATTCCTCCTTTAATGGCCTAATTATGAAAAATCCAGTGGAATAAAAATCAATTATGCATTAATAAACCATCTGACCAAACTTTCATGCAATTTTCACACACATCTGTTTGAACATACTTATGCCCATTTGAAGAAAATATGTATAAAATATGATCAAAATGTCGAAAAACAGTCTCAAAGTGTGTTTCATTTTTGCTAGGATTAATATCAAGGATTAAAAGAATATATGAATGTTAATTTTTAAAAATCCATAGAAAATACCAAAAAATATTTTGGATTTTCAAGACTCAAAATCCATAGAAACTGTTAGTGAAGGTCGTCCATTGTTTTTTGTAGGTTCTTGAAGTGTGTGATTGGATGAGAACATCTTTTGGGAAGCAACAAAGGAGACGAACACGTTGTAGACGATTTCCATTTGGCTCCAAAAAAAAGCCAGGAGCCGAAGAATGTAGCCGACTCATATATAAGCCGTCATGTTTTTAAGTATATGTATAATATAATGTTATATGTTTTTCCTTCCTTTTATAAATACAGCTAAACCCAAATACATTAATTGCTTTTTAACAATATTTTAAAAAAAATATCTAACAAACGTATTTATATTTATATAAAAAGAAGTACTAATAGAAATGCTCAGCCAAAATCTGGATCCACCACTATTGGACGTATATAGGATGGTCTATCAGCTGTAATATAATGCTAAGAAAAAATATGATTAAAGGTTTAAATCCAAAATCCATTATTCCACCGGCGATATGATGCACTAGCTGTAATATGCAAAAACAGTATTATAAATGCTAACCAAAACAGCAGCTAAGAAACAATATAAATAATGGTTTGAATCGTCCTTTCTCCGTACACTCATTTCTTCCAAATCCCTATCATTCATACATACAAGTGCTCCCATATTAGGTTTTCACTATAAGCAATGGCTGAAATCCTTGGTTCTGCGTTCTTTGCGGTGTTCTTTGAAAAGCTTGCTTCTGAAGCCTTGAAGAGGGTTGCTTGCTCCAAAGTAATTGACAAGGAGCTCGAGAAATTGAATAGCTCATGAATCAATATAAAAGCTCTGCTCAATGATGCTTCTCAGAAGGAAATAAGTAAGGAAGCTGTTAAAGAATGGTTGAATGCTCTTCAACATTTGCCTTACGACATAGACGACCTACTTGGCGATTTGGCAACCAAAGCTATCCATCGTAAGTTCTCTGAGGAATACGGGGCCACCATCAACAAGGTACGAAAGTTAATTCCATCTTGTTTCTCTAGTTTGTCAAGTACTAAGATGCGCAACAAGATACATAATATTACCAGCAAGTTACAAGAACTATTAGAAGAGAGAAATAATCTTGGATTATGTGAAATTGGTGAAAGCCGAAAACTTCGAAATAGAAAATTAGAGATCTCTTTGCTAGATCCATCTAGTATTGTTGGACGCACAGATGATAAGGAAGCGTTGCTTCTCAAGCTATATGAACCATGTGATAGAAACTTTAGCATCTTGCCAATAGTTGGTATGGGTGGGTTAGATAAGACCACTTTAGGTAGACTTTTGTATGATTAAATGCAAGGGAAGGATCATTTCGAACCCATGGCTTGGGTTTGCATTTCTGATGAGTTTGATATCATGAATATTAGCAAAACTATCTTCCAATCTCTAGGTGGGGCAAATCAAGAATTTAATTATTTAAATTTGCTTCAAGTAGCTCTAAAAGAGAGGATCTCGAAGAAACGTTTTCTGTTTGCTTTAGATGATGTGTGGAGTGACATCTATACCAATTGGGAAATCCTAGGAGGCCCATTTCTTGCAGGGGCACCCGGAAGAAAAGTTATCATGACAACCTGGAAGCTGTCGTTGCTAACCCAACTTGGTTACAATGAACCTCATAATTTGCCTATTTTATCTCATGAAAGTGCTCTATCCTTATTTTGTCAACATGCATTGGGAGAATCAAAAAACAACTTTGATTCACATCTGGTACTTAACCATATGGCGAAGGTATTGTCAGAAAATGTAATGGCTTGTCATTGGCTTTGAAAGCACTTGGGAGGTTATTATGGAAAAAAATACATGAGGAAGACTGGAAAGTTGTGTTGAATAGTGAGATATGGAGCCTAGAAAAGGGAGATGGGGTTGTTGTGGCTCTCAGATTAAGCTACCATGATCTTTCTCCATGTTTGAAGCAGTTGTTTGCATATTGCTCCTTATTCCCCAGGGACTTTGAGTTTGACAAGGAGAAGTTGATTCTCTTGTGGATGTACGAAGGTTTTTTTCACCAATCAAATGCAAGCCAGACAATGGAACGCTTGGGTCACGAATATTTTGATCAGTTGTTGTCAAGGTCATTTTTTCAAAATGCTCCTAATAACAAATCATTGTTTGTAATGCATGACCTCTTAAATGACTTGGCTACATCTGTTGCTTGTGATTTTTTTTTCAAGATTAGACATTGAGAAAAAGAAAGAATTTAGGACGGAATCCTTGGAAAGGTACCGCAATATATCATTTGTTCGTGAGGAATACATGGTTTCCGGAAGGTTTTAGCCACTCAAAGGAGCTAAAAGTGTGAGGACATTCTTAGCCTTATTTGTCGGGGTGATAAAAAGTTGGCAAACATTCTACTTCTCAAATAAGGTCCTGGAGAACTTACTTCAGGAGCTGTCATTGTTAAGGGTCCTAAGCTTGAGTAATATTAGCATAAGTGAGGTACCCGAATACATTGGCAGTTTGAAGCACTTGTGGTATCTGAATTTATCTCGAACTAATATCGAGCAGTTACCAGAAAATATATGCAAGCTTTATAATCTCCACGCACTGAACGAAGCCAAACTGATCTAAATTAATAACCAGGGATAAACCCAAAACATAGGCCCAATGATGGCCCAATCTAACCCAACCCACTAATGGCCTAAACCATTTGGGCCTACTAAAGCCCAACCGACGTTGGGCCCACTAAGACCCAACCCAAACTCCTTAGGCCCAAACTGGGCTATCCAACTAGATAAGTTTGAACATGGCTCAAAACAAAAGGTCCAACCCCAAAATCAAGTCCAAAACAAAAAGCCCAAACAGTCCACTGATGACCCGAACGCGCGGTGTTCCCAAGACGAACGCACGACATTCCCGGTTAATGTCCAAAAATTGCACCAACGACTTAATACCTTAAGTCCAACGTCCAAATGTTTATAATAGCTTCATATTATTGACTTAACCCATAAAGTTGTCAACTTGGCACCTTTGCATGGTCCAAAAGGACCCAATCATGATTTCAAGCATTCTAACTCCATAAAGAGGCCAAGATGCAAACGTTTACCTTAAGACCTTAGTCCAACCTTCCAGATCTGATTCAAAGGGACTTCTTAAGTCGTAAAGTTCTTGACATTATGACTTAGCAAGACTTAATGGGACCCAAATCAAAACCCTAGGTCCCAAACTTTACCAAAAGACCACCAAAACATGCATGAAAGGTTTATACTCATCAAGATCCAAACTTTAAGACTTCATAACCCTAACAAGGACCAAATATGAAGATCAAAGGTTCTGGAGTAACTTCTACTCACAAGAACCACCATAAAGGGACCAAAACATAACCAAAATCAACTAGCTAGATCTACATGAAAGAGTTGTCAAGGTTGAGACTTTATACCTCCAGAAGTTAGATCTAGGTGAGCAAAGCCTGGATCCAAAAGCTCTAAATCAAGCATTGAATCTTCAAGAAGTTCCTTCTTTCTTTTCAAGCACCAAAACACACAAAAATCACCATGAAGCTCAAGAAATACACAAATGGAGGCTAGGGTTTCGTTCTTAGGGTTAGAGAAGATGGACGATGAAGAATGGAAGAGGTTTAGGTCCATAATGATGCTTATAAAGGGACCAAAACCTAAAAACAAGCTTTTGAATCTTCCCAGTGAATGCACTGTGTTCCCTTGGGGAAGGCCTTATGTTCCTACCTAGACCTGTGGCCAAATTTCCTTGAACGCCATGCGTTTCCATCGTAACTTTTGCGTCCTTTATCCGTTTTTGGCATTATTTATATCCACGGAAAGGTAATGAGAGGCACTACACTTCTATCAACTTTATTTAATTTGAAAACAAACCGAAATTAACTCCAAAATTCATAAAAGGTCCGAATCAACGCCTTTACTGATACCCTTGGGCTCTAAAAAACAAACCGAACCCTATCATCACATAACCAACACCACCCACATCCAAATGGGTCTAAACCTTTCTTCTTAAGGCCTTAAGCCTTATGATAACTGATGATTGGGACATGGTCCCAAATAATGAAGTGATTCCAAGCCGAGCGTTACATCTTCGGGGTGCCTTATCCAATCGATTTGATTCCTATTCCCATGGGGGATATTTGTTTGATAGTATGCATGGATTGGGTGAGTTAGTTCGGCGTCGTGATCGACTGCGAGGATCAGCATGTGGTAGTGCGAACCCCAAGTGGGGGAGAACTCGTTATCAATGGAGAGGGCACCAAGATGGGTTATAGGTTTTGTTCTGCAGCCAGGGCTCGACAGTATATTCAGCATGGGTGCACGAGCTATTTGGCTTATGTGGTGGATACGCGGGTTGGGGATCAGGTTTTGGTTGCTGATGTTCTGGTCATCAGGGAGTTCTCTGATATATTTTTGGAGGAGTTACCCGGTGTGCCTCCTAAGAGGCAGGTCGAATTCAGGATTGACCTCGTTCCAGGTGTGACCCCAATTGCCAAGGCGCCATACCGTTTTGCACCACCTAAGATTCAGGAGTTATCATCTCAGTTGCAGGAGCTGTTAGGCAAACAGTTCATCAGACCGAGTAGTTCTCTGTGGGGAGCACCGATTTTATTCTTCAAGAAGAAGGATAGTTCACACCGGATGTATATTGATTATCAGGAGTTGAACAAGACAACAGTGAAGACTCGTTATCCCCTTCCAAGGATTGATGATCTCTTTGATCAGTTGTAGGGAGCATCTTGGTTCTCCAAGATAGACCTGAGGTCCGGATACCATCAGGTTAGGGTGAGGGAGGAGGATGTGGAGAAGACCGTGTTTCAGACTCGTTATGGGCATTACGAGTTTGTGGTGATGCCATTTGGGCTCACCAATGCGCCTGCAATATTAATAGATTTGATGAATCTAGTTTGTCAACCGATGCTTGATCGTTCGGTTATCATGTTCATTGATGATATCTTGGTGTATTCCAAGACCATAGAGCAGCACGAGGAGCATCTTCGCGAGCTTCTTGAGGTTTTGAGACGAGAACGACTATATGCTAAGTTCTCGTAGTGTGAGTTTTGGTTACAAGAGATTCAGTTCCTTAGACACCTCGTTAACCAGGATGGGATTTTGGTCAATCCAGCCAAGTTTGAGGCGGTGATTCAGTAGGAGGTTCCGAAATCTCCCTTAGATATCAAGAGTTTCTTAGGATTCACAAGGTACTACCGGAGATTCATTCAGGATTTCTCCAAGATTACAGTACCCTTCACTCGTCTGACGAGGAAGGGGGTGGATTTCCGGTAAGGCCCTAAGCAGAAGTCAACATTTGAGACCCTTCATCAGAGATTGTGCGACACCTCGTTTTTGACCGTCCTAAAGGGAATTGATGATCTTGTGGTTTTTATGATGCTTCCATCACTGGTTTAGGGGCAGTCCTCATGCAGAGAAGACGGGTGATAGCATATGCTTTGTGGCAGCTGAAGTCGCATGAGACGAGATATCCCACCCATGATATGGGCTTGGGGTAGTGGTTTTTGCCCTCAATATTTAGAGGCGTTTCTGCTATACTATCTACACGGATCACAAGAGATTAAGACACATTATGTATCAGCCGAACCTGAATATGAGGCAGCACAGGTGGCTGGACGTAGTCAAGGATTATGACTGCAAGATCCTTTACCATCTGGGTAAAGCGAATGTGGTGACAGATACCTTGAGCCACAAGTCGGTTGGGTCTTTTGATGGGGTATCATTTTATGAGGATATCAGTGGATTCTCTGCTAGTGGGATTGATTAGGGAGGCTCAAGCTGAGGGTGTTCGGGAAAAGAACTGGAAGATTGATAGGATCAGGGGCGAGATAATCAAATTTGTTCCAGATAGTCATGGATTGATGACCCGTTGTGGTCGGGTTTGGGTTCCCATGTCTGGTGGGGTCAGACTGATTATATTGGAGGAGGCTCATAATTCTCACTTCTCTATCCATCCAGGGCCACCAAGATGTACCGGGATATGAGATTAAGTTATTGGTAGCCATGCATGAAGAGGAAGATAGCATGGTACGTGGAGAGGTGCATGACCTGCAGGATGGTCAAGGCTAAGCATCAGAGGCTGCATGGAAATCTGCAGCCTCTGGAGGTTCCCATGTGGAAATGGGAGCATATTGTGATGGACTTCATCACCAAGTTGTTGAAGAAAGCAAAGGGTTTTGATGTTATTTGGGTCATCGTGGATCGATTGACCAAGAGTGCCCATTTCCTGGTGATTCGGGAGAGTTCTTCGGCTGAGAAGTTGTCGGATGTGTTTATCTGTGAGATCGTTGCTTGACATAGGGTTCCGGTCTCTATTGTTTCAGACCATGATGTTCGGTTCACCTCCTGATTTTGGCAAAAGTTCATGAAGAGCTGGGTACGAAGTTGCATTTCAGCATAGCTTATCATCCGCAGACCGAAGACCAGAATGAGCAGATGATACAGAATCTTGAGGATATGTTGTGGTCCTGTTTCATTGATTTTGGTTGGAGTTGGGACTCTTACCTACCTTTGGTGGAGTAATCCTACATCAATAGTTTTCACTACATCAGTTGTGCTCTACCTTTTGAGCTATTGTATGGGCGGAGAAGTTGTACCCTGGTTTGTTAGGGGGAGTTTGGCCACATGGTTATGGGGCAGACCGAGGTGGTCCTTCAGACTACGGAGATGATTCAGAAGATTAGGCAGAGGTTGCAGACTGCTCAGAGTCGACAGAAAATCTATGTCAACGGACATCGATCCGAGTTGGAGTTTTAGGTCAGCGACATGGTGCTACTAAAAGTCTCACCTTGGAAATGTGTAATTCTCTTTAGAAAGAGGGGGAAAATGGGTCCCCGATATATTGGGTTGTTTTGGGTTATTTTTAGGGTTGGCAATGTTGCTTATAGATTGGATCTTGTTGACGAGCTTAGTCAGATTCATAGCACTTTCAATGTTTCATAGCTGTGAAAGTGTGTATTGGATGAGGATGCAGTGGTATCTTTGGATGATATTCAGGTTGATGAGTGCCTGAATTATGTTGAGAGACTGGTAGCCATTCTGGAAATGAAGTTAAAGGTTTTGCGTAGTAAGGAAGTACCATTGGTAAAGGAATAGTGGTAGCATCGTAGGGGCTCCGAGTGGACCTGAGAGCCAGAGGCTGAGATATGAGAGCATTATCCTTATTTTTCACCATAACAAGCTTCGAGGATGAAGCCTAGTCAAAGTGGGGGGGAGTTGTAATATCTTGATTCCCATGTATAAGATTTATTACATTATTTATATTTTTCCTTTGGAACACAGTGTGGTGAAGCCTCACCACGACGTGTTGAAGGACTTTTGGGCCGTGTATTTTTATGGACTAACATGGCGTGTTGGTGGAGGGAAAAACGGTGTGTTGGCAGTCAGATTAGAAAACCCTAATTTTTAGGGTTTTGCACCCTATATAAATATCCTTAACTCCATATGGATGTTATTTTATCAGCCTCCAATCCCCCACATCATCCCTTGTGAACCTTAATCATCTTTCCCTCTTATTTGTGAGCTAGCATGGTTCTTTTGGAGCCAAATATTAAGGAAGTTAGAAGAAGGAAGCAATGATCTAGCATGCAAAACCCTCATCTTCAGTTTGGTACTCTTCTAGACCTTTATACGTGTCTAAGATCCAATTTTTATTCCTGTATGTAGCTAGATCTTATGTTTTGTCCCTTTTTCTCCTTATTCTTGGATGTTGCCATTGATGGATCTCATAAAGTTTGCAACTTTCTAAATCTCCAGGTCAAGGTGACCTTGTAGTGACTTGGATCTCGTCTTTGGCCAAGTTTTGATGCCATACATAGAGATTAGGTGATAACTTCCCCTTTATGACCCATTTTGGGTTAAAGATATGCATTGGACATGCATGTTTATAAATCTCCGACCTTTGGGTTGGTTTTGATGCTAGAATCTCTTCTTGAAAGGATGAGTTCCAGATTTCAAGGATTTAGTGCATATTGGTTAAGTCCTTGAATCTTCAAACCTTGTGGATGGGGTTTTGAACCCTTGGAGTAGTCCCAACGGATAAAGTTGGAAAGTTTATCCTTTTTTATAGCATTTGAATCTTGATTCGAGCCTTGGAGTCCGTGGAATCGAAGGAACATATGAATGTACTAAGCTCGAGGAAAACACAACGTGTTTGAAAGCCAAAATGGCGTGTTGGCTGGGGTTTTCCCAACCGGTTGATTGCTAACGAAACATGACATGTTGGGTCAACATGGACTGTTGACCTTGACCGTTGACTTTGACTTTTGACCATGGTTGACCAAGTTTAATTTTTAAGAGCATTTTGGGTATATTTGGGTTTTGATGGAATTGGTCACATGGTGTTTGTAGGCATTTGAGTTGTGAGATGATATTCGGAGTCACGCCTTATCAATTATGCGATGCTTGTGAGGTGAGTTTTCCTCACAGTAATTGTGGGTCGAAGGCACCAATACTGGCCCTTGGATTGATATCCTGTTATGCATGTATGTTATAGTGATCTGTTAGATCAGTATCCTCATAGTTAGGATGATGATATGCTTAGTGATCTGTAAGATATGTTTATTTATTGCTAGCTGGTTAATTATATGGTGATATGTACTATGTGCACATGATTGGTTGGGGGCTGAGGCTTCACTGCTTTGTGCATGAGCCAACAGGCTGGGGCATTCCAACCTGATTGTTGACGGGCTAGGGTATTCCATCCCAAGGATGACTTGAACCATAGTATATTGACATTCCAACTCGGTGGTTGAGGGGCCTGGGGTATTCCAAGCCGGTGGTTGATTGGACCAATAGTATGTTGGCATTCCAACCCAATGGTTGAGGGGTCTGGGGTATTCCAACTTGATGGTTGATTAGACTCACAGTATGTTGTTTTGGATTTTCACTATTGTTATGTATTGATATTTTGGGGGAAACTCGCTAAGCTTTGGGGCTTACAGTTTTGGATTATGTTTAAGTTACCTTAGAGGATCGTGGGAAGGCAAAGGCGTGAACGTGCACCTCCTTAAGTTTTGTTTCATGATTTGGGATTTCTATGATATTGGACTTATTTTAAAAATAATTTGTAAACAATGATGGTTTTGGGGTTTATTTAAAAGTTTAAAATTTTCATGAATTTTATGAGTGTTACAAACTCCGAAGAAGAAAAAAAATGAAAGTAGTTAAAAAAATCTAATATCAATATGATATGTAGATTTTTTAAAAGAATAAAAAATGAAAAATTAATTACATGTAGATGTTCAGGTGGTAATGGGATGCCAATGACACGTATGACTCTCTGAGGAAGAGGCTTCTTACATTCAGACCATTTAACATCCATGAAACTGCTTTTGTCATCACCACCAGCACCCTTTCATGTTTATGCTGTTGTACCTTTTATCTCCATATCCTTTCCTCATGCTTTCACCATCTTTTCTCCATTGAAGCACAACTTATACCTTCACAAAACTCAACAACCCCTATTTTTTAAAATTATTACTTTAATAATATTCTTTCTTTTCCCATAAATTATCAATTTAATAATAATATGTTGTGAGAAAAAAGAAAAGAAGTTGAAAGTATATCTGCGTGTACGACTTTTCAGGTAGAGAACTTCTCCCTTTTTTCAATCTTGTAGTGGTAAACAGAGGCTTCTTCAAACCTTTATCAACTATGGTGCTTATACTATACTTGATCCTTCAATCAAATCATATATATACACTTTCACTTTCTTTGTTACTATATTATATATTTTTAGCATCTGACGTAGAAGGAAAATAAAAAATAGAGAGAAACTCAAAGTATTTTATTACTGAAATTCAAGATGCCTATAAATGTTTTTTTTAATGGTGGAAATTTTATTTAAAAACTAGCAAGAAGCTAGAAAACAACAATTGCATAGATAAAGTAGCAGAAGTTGGATTATGCAGCCAAGAAGACCATCCAAACTTTGCTTTCCTACACCTATTAGAATTCGATAAATGACCTATGAACAATATCATAAAAAATGTTCAATTTCCTAGGAAGAATTTTTCCGAAAACCATATTATTGCGGAAGTTCCACAAATACCAAAAAGTAGTAAAAATCACCGCTTGAAAGGCCTTCTGTTGACCATCCCTCAAAGGAATCGAAATTGACCAAGAAAGAAGAGATTACACTGCAATCTGAGCAGGATTCTGAACACCCTACCAAATAGCAATATGCGACCATATGTCAATCAACTCACTATATCTAGAAAAAAAAGATGGTCAACTGTCTCAACATAACGATTACACACAGGACACAAGGTGGAATCTATAGTGATTCCTCTTTAAGAAAGTCTCTCTCAAATGGGGATACTATGTAACCGAATTCTCCAAATAAGAATATTGATTTTGATGGGAATCCAATTATTTCATCAAGTCTCTGCCCTTCCCGTAAACAATATACCGCCATCTAGAAAGGATCTAGCATATGAAACTGAAAAGTATCTGAGACATCAAGGACCCAACCCAATCTATCCGGACATGACTCGAACTGAAGATCCTGCATCATGGAAATAAAATGATCCCATTGCTTCTACTCGACACCACCTCTAGGAGCACGTATAAAATTCTCTAACTCCCAACCGATGTCTACCCAATCTCTAACTGTACAATAATGATGGTTATCCAGGGCACAAATTCTATGGAAAATAAGTGATAGGGGCGAATCTCCAAACCACACATCATGCAAAAACGAAGTAAATTGCCAATATTCGACTCTAAAAGGACACATAGTGTCACACCCCCGAACCGGAACAGCGGAAACGTCCGGGGGCGGATGATGTCATGTACAATATAACAAAGGCATAATAGTAATCAAGGCAAACACAACCATCATATTGATAATTTAATATTTACATTGAGTTCGAGTCAATGTTTGTTTGACTCCAAAAGTATAAAGCAACCATAAGGCGTATACTACTATGCTCTGTCTTCACAAAAACCTGCGTGAATACCTGTCTACTGATTTCCTGAGAATACAAGTGGTTTTGAAAAGATTGTCAACATTTAAGTTGGTGAGTTCATAAGAATTTTGTATAAGAAGATAAGTCTTTGCTTCTTTAAAATGATAGTGTTCTTTCCGAAAATCCAATATTTTCTTGTAAAATGTAATGTAGTCTTAAATATCCTAAGAATGAAAATGTATAAGTATTTTTGTACTCTAAAGCGGTGTAATGTTGTTTTATATCTTTATAAAACCATTTGATTTCATGTTTTCAGAAATTTAAACAGTATTGTACTAGGAAAATAGATTTCTAAAGTTGTATCTTGTATAAACACTTTAAATGTATGTACCTGATACTACTAGTTGTACGGTAAATAATGTAACATAGCTTTATTATAAAATAAAACTATTAAAGGTATACATGTATTTGTAAACCAAACGTATTGTTCATACCAAATTCTGAGTTATTATAACCATGCTAATGACTGATGGTCTGTTACGACGTTCTTTAGGTCTCGGAATGTTAGACATTTGTCACCCCAGACCTTCTGGTCCAACTGTAGCTAATAGTCGGGACGTGGGATTGTCAGTTCCGTATAGATCTATACACAGATTTTGGTTATAATACAGGACTTTTGTTGGTACTTATAGAAGTACTTGAAGACGTGACTCACAAAGCTATATTGACTGTTTACGTATAGTATAATGAAAAACCATTTTTGTAATGTGGAAGTATTATCCTTCCATCGTAGTCATGTAGTTTCAAAATAATTATGTCTTTAAATAATTATTTTTGTATTGTAACTTGTAATGGTAAAATAGTATGTATGTCTCATAAGCTTTACCTATTATAGTTTATAATAATGTTTTGTTGTACTGGAAAATTCTTTGTATGTACATTATCATTTTTACTATGATAATAAAATGGTATTGAATAATTATATAAATATTTTTATATAATTATACCCTTTTGCTCAACTGGTTACAAAAGGGTTAAAGTTTTATCGAAATCAAGTTTGCATCCGTATGTGTATATATATATATACTTTGTATAAACAACGATTTCAATGGTTTGTATATTATCACAATTTTATTATGATTGACTTGTATTTCCCCCTAAAACATATAAAAATCTTGGAAAACGTAAGCGTATGAACTCACATCGGGTGTGTTCTTGGCTTGAATAACGAAATGATAGCAATGATCCTTGGGTTAGAACACATGAAAATAACTGTATCCTAATAATATTTATACACGATATTGTATTTAAATTAGTGAAGCAACAATTTAAAGTGTTAGACAACACTAGATTATGTAAGGGTACTTATAATAAATCTTAGGAATGAACTTAGTTTCTTGGGGAATTTAATGAAAGTTTGGAGGTGTTCTTGAGGGGCACTTGAAGATGGTTTGAAGATTGTAAAGGAGCACTATGTGTTTTGTGAGAGAATTCGAAATTTTACAAGTGACAAAAAATGAGATTGTGAAAGTTGATTTTGGTTTATATATATATATATATATATATATATATATATATATATATATATATATATATATATATATATATATATATATATATGCTTAGGTTATTATATTCAAAGTAATTATTGTATTATTGTATGCACAAATATGAGCCAATCATTTTACTTATATTAAGAAAGTGATTAATACATATTATTGAATTAACTATAATTTAAAAATATCATCTAATTTAACTAGAATGGTATTTTAGTCAATTAACATAGATTTAATAAAGGAAATTTGCATATTTTAAGGGATCATATATTCTATTAATTTTAAAAATCCAATTTTACGAATTATAAGGTTTTTAATTCGGACATTCTGAAAGAATATGTTTGAGTATGTTCAAAAATAAAAAAATTCTTGAACCATAAAATAATAAAAATATTCTTAAACATATTTCTTGATCATGAGTTTAAAAACTTCTTGTAGAATAAAAAAATTCTCGAACCATCAATTGAAGAATTAAAAAAAATACATTAATTCTTGTAGAATACATGTAACAATTGCGAAGAATTCCATTTATTGTTAAAGAATAAAACTAAAAAAACTTTCAAATCTGAAAAAAAAACATCAAAATTTAAAAAAGACACTACTACATTTTAAAAGAATAATGTTGCTAAGAGGTGTTGTTCAAATTTCGTGGTCCATTCTTCAAACATCAGCTTCTGTAGAAATAAATTCAATAATAAATTAGTGAGAAAATATTCATATTCCATTCCAACATAATTGGAATTCGTGATTCCATTCTGATAGAATTGGAATTCATTTACCAATGATTATATTAATTCGGGGAATTCTAACATAATATGTTCATGATTATCATAAAAATCATTATTTTCTGATAGAATACTATAAAAGAAGAAATACCATTTAGTTGAAGCATTTTAGCGAGCGCTTGGTGTGTATTAAAACAACTTTCAATTTAGGATGAGAGGGTGCTACAACCGCCACAATACGAACCCTATCCCTAGGAGGGCGCTACAACCGCCGCTTATTCCCCATCCTTCACCTGCCACCTCCTATCCGCCATTGGAGCTGGAAATCATCGGAGCCACCCCCTCTTACGTCTGAAAGAGAGCGAGCCAGTAGGATGCAAGATGTCTAGGTTTTTCACGCCACCATCCCTTTCGTGGTGGCTAACTGTCACGAACCACTCAATCACCGCCATGTTTATATGGCTGTTGTGTACTATCGGTGCCCAACCACCATCGCCGCTTCAACGAGCATCGAAGATGAAGGCCGCCCATTATAACTATGGCAACGAGCGATTAGAAGAAGAAAGATATTGGCTGTCGCGTTGTGTTTAAGGTAAGTATGAGTGTTTCTGCTTGTGTTTGGATGCATATTCCAGAATATGTCGTTGTATGTGTTCTTGGTCGGCTGGAAGTGGAGTGTGTACCAGAGGGAGATGAGAGGGAAAAGGTTGGGTGCGGCGATGAATAGATGAGAAGAGGGAAGAGGCGGACGTGAGGATATATGTCACACCCCGCTAAAGCGGAAACACAAGGTATGACAGCGATAACGGTTTCATTGCAAAAGATAAAGATACATCACCATAGTAGTATTTAAAGTTTACAACCCATAGCTTCAAAAGAGACAAAATACAAGTTTTTGAAAATAACATTGTTCAAAATATAACTTCATAATAGCTTCAACACGATGCAACATGCTCTATGATGATGAATCTTTACATCCACTTACTAATTATTTCCTGAAAAAGCATGTAAAACGAGTGTCAACTATGAAAATAGTTGGTGAGTTCACAAACTTATAAAATCGAGCGTACAACAAGGCTTTTCGTAAATACAAGTACATTGCTTTAATGATAAACAAGTTGATTGCTATTAAGGAATACAAGTTTATTGCTATAACGAGAAACGAGTTTGTATGTGTATGAGCAAACAATGAGTCTCAACCAAACCTATGACTGAAGCCCTATCGAGATCTATGCTTATCGTTCCATAGATGAATATGGTATCATGCACTCCAGCGATTCGGGCGAGTGAGGAGTTGTCAATTCCTAATAGCGCTATCCATAATGACCATTGGCTCAAAGAGTTAATGGTTAGAGATAAGGGAAGGGCCTTAGTACGATAAGTTCTCATGTTCCGTGTTGCATAAACATACATAAAGATACATACCAATACAATAGCAATCAAGTTTGATAATAAACAATTTAAATACATCATGCAAACAATAGTTTTTCTGGACATGCTTTTCCACCCCAAAACATAAAAATCGAAAATAGGGGAGTGCGTGAATACTCACGATGTTTCGTGTAGGCACAAGCGGTACTTCGGGATGCACCAACATCTTACTATCGGGATCCTACGACATCAAACACACACACTAGTGAGTTTCCATGTCGATATCTAATGCTAATATACTAAACTCTACATATAGGGAAATGCCAATTTATGTTTTAATATTGAATTTTATATCAATTGGTTACACTTTTTCTGAAATATTGAATTTTACAAGTCGTGCGATTAATTACAACCTTGGAAGGTTAATTTTCCAAATTTTAAGTCTCTATAACAACAGAAATTCACGAAAAATAGCATTCGAGGGATAAAAATTCTCAAACTTTCTATTTAACTGTTATTACACAATACTAAGCTGGGAAAAATATAAAAATGGATTTCCAAGCTGTTTAATTATATTTTATGATTTATGGGCATTTATTCCATTAAAAATTGAAATAAATAGAAAACAGTCTCCAAAATTACCCAAACTTTTTATTTAATTGTTATTATACATAACTAGGTTGGGAAAAATATAAAAGATATTTTTAGTGGGTATTTCTATTTTTCCTTGTTTTATTCCTTAGATATTCATTAATTAAAGAAATAATATTAAACAGTTAAAATAAATCACCATAAATTTTTGTAATATCATTTAAAGTATCAATAACCTAGGAAAAATATCAAAAGTGGTTTTCATAATGTATAAACTGGTTTTGGGTATTTATGTGTATTTAAGTGTATTTTAGTGCAGTTAACTTTAGAAAATAAGAGAAAAATAGTTTACAGTAGAGAAAAATCTTCAAAATTTTTATGTAACCTCCTACTGTATAATATGATATCCTGGTAAATTTTCATGAATTTTGGATAATCATAACTATTTTTCCCATTTTTAGACCTCTATAATTACCAAAAATTGGGAAAAATAGCTAGACATGATGAAAAATCTTGAAATTATTTTCTGGAGTCACCCATCACAGGTAAGGTATGCGAAAATTGTTAGATACAATTTTCACATCCTCTAAAGTGGTTTTGTAATTTATCATGCCCTAAACAAAATAAAATTAGATTTCATATGAAACGGTAACAAAAATTGCTAAAATTTGGTGAGAGGTGATTATTACCCATAAGGATCATCCATGAATTTATTTAGGATTTATTAACCTCTGGAAGTATTTTATATGATTTATGCCCTTGGTTTTAGCAATAATTCTAATAAATCAAAGAAATAACAAAAGCTCTTGAAATTTTCCAGATTATCTCATGCATGCAAGGGCTTTCAAAAGGAAAAATGTTAAGAATGTATCAGAAGAGAAATGAGGGTAATGATCCCAAACAATTTAAGAAAAGTTGCATGCAATAATGCATGAAGTGTAGATGTGGCTGAAGTTCATGAATTTGTGTAGCCCATTCAGTGAGGTTTTAAGCTATGAAATTTCAACCATCATTCACTAGATATGTTAAGTTTCTAAGGTATTTTTCCTCAGATTTATGGTTGGGTTTAAGTCCATTGATCATGCAAGACAAAAATAGTGATCACAGAAAAAGAGCTGTATGCGCAACCATTTTGTAAAAATTGCCAAAACTCGGATATTTAATATTTTACAGTGAGACCAGTTGGGTTTGAAAGTTAAGTCGTGGAACTAACCAATAAAAAAAGAATATCATGAGTTGGTTAAGAAATGACTGAGTTATGGCCGTTCAAAGTCGAACAAAGTAATCTGGCAGATTGCATGTTTGTTTGTGTGCATTATTAGGGTATTTTGACAAGAACATCATGCATGCCTTTGTTAAGGTCCGATTTCTAGCACATGCATGGAGTGAATGAGCATCCAAGATGTACTAGAAATGGTTTAAATGCTTTTGATCATGCAAGAACACAAAAGAAATGGAGAAGAAGATGTAATCCTTGTTTTTGAAGTCACGTGAACATATGTGCATCATTTTCACTCCTTGCATGGGTTTGATCCCGTATTTTCACCATTTCAAACACATGCATTGTGTTATGGTGAGAATCTACAAACTACAAGGGAAAAATAAAGATTTCTAGCCTTAGAAAGGCATAGAATCCGAAAAGGAGAGAAGACTAAGAAGAAAAAGAAGTTTAACCATGAAACTATGGAAGAAGATGTTGTTGTTTACCTTGGTTTTGACCTTGAGAGGAGTAAGAACACTTCAAGGGCTTCAAAATCTGGAAATTTTGCAGAGGATTGAGAGGATTTTCGTGAGTTTAGAGAGAGAGAGAGAGGAAGAGAGTGAAGTGTGTGAAGAGAGTGAAGTGAGAAGAGTGAAGAGAGAAGAGGTGGAGTGTGGGTTTGAGTTTAATCATGAGTTTTGGGAAGAGAGTGCATGGGGAGAGGGGAGAATGGCCAGATTTTTGAGTGGATTAGGGCCTTTTCTCTCCTAAATTCAAATTTTATAAAAATCCCTCCTTAATTTTTATAAAACCCAAGAATTTTTATAAAATTTCTTCTTTATATAGTTCTTGATTTATTTAAAAATCTTTGTATTTAACCAATAGTTTATGATTAACGCTTGATAATTTAATTTCTATTTCATTGATTATAATTCATAATTTGATTAATAAAAACTTGATATTAGGAAGTTTATAGCCATATTTTATAAAGTTTTTAAGCTTTATAATTTATAAGTTTGGATTTTTGGCTCTTTAGGGTTTTTGGAATATTGTTTGATGTTCATCAACATAATGAAGTATAATTAGAATATTTTAATTTTTTTTTAGGGTTTTATACCCTTTTTCAATTATAACAAAGCTTGAAAGCTTCATTCTAATTATAGCATTGACATTTCCTATTGTAGTTAAGCAACTTACTAGATTTGTAAGTATCAAGTATATTAGTCCTAAACCTTAGTTGGATCCTAGTTTATGCAAGATTTTTGACCTAATTTATACTACTAGGTCGTGGCATGTTGTGCATGAATGGTTTTTATAAAGATGCATGAGTCCGAGAATGACCTGAATTGACAGTTGTCACAATATATACTAGAAATTGGGTTTTAAAACTGATATTCCTAAATTAAAGGGATATTAATTGATTTATATATTTACCATAATTAATTAAATGTATGATTACATATTTACCCTTTTGAAATGATTGGCCTACATTTATTCAGACAATAACACAATAATTACTTTAAATACCTGAACCTAGCTCTCTCTTTCTTTCTCTCTCTCTCTCTCTCTCTCTCTCTCTATATATATATATATATATATATATATATATATATATATATATATATATATATATATATAATTGATGTGACACATGCATTGGAAGGTGTATTTTATCATCTTGAATTGTGTGCACCGCCTAGAAATGGTGTTTTCGGCCTATCCTAAACGAATCACAAGATTTCAGCCTAATAATTCCAACCGAGAAGTGTAGATTTCGGTCTAAGGGTTTGCAGTCCAACATTTTGTGGTCCAAGGTGAGACCTTGTATGTTGATTTCGGCCTCGCAATGATTTCGGCAAAAACTAATTTCGGTGTAGTGATTTCGGCCAGCCTTTGATTTTGGTTTTGGTATAGGATTTGATTCCATAAATCGAAAACACATAAAGTAATGTAAATTTTCATTATTAAATCAAATAATTTTATTTATTTGACATAGTTGACTTGTTTTGACTTTTATAGACCCGAAATACCCAGTTGTTACATTATCCCCCGTTAGAGGGAATTTCGTCCCGAAATGACATCTAAGTGGGTACTCATGAACAAGGAAAAAGATGTGGGTACTTTTGTTTCATTTGATCTTCTCGTTCCCAAGTGAATTCAGGTCCTCGCATGGCATTCCAGTGGACCTTCACTACTAGTATACGGCTTAGTTTCATTCTCTTGATTTTACCTCTGCATGATTCCACAGGTTCCTCCACGAAGTGTAGACTCTCGTTTATCTCGATGTCATCAAGTGGAATTACTAGAGTCTTGTCGGACAGACACTTCTTTAGATTAGATACGTGAAAGATGGGATGTATGTTATTGAGCTCTTGGGGTAATCGAAGTTTATAAGCCACCAGACCGATTCTAACCAAAATCCCGAATCGTCCGATGTACCTTGGATTTAGTTTTCCATGTTTTCCAAAACATATCATTCCCTTCCAGGGTGAGACCTTTAAAGTATGCGGTCACCAACCTGAAATTCCAAGGGTTTGCATCACTTATCTACGTAGTTCTTTTGCCGATCTCGGGATGTCTTTAATCGTTCACAAATTTGAACAATCTTCTCTGTAGTTTCTCGTATGATCTCAGGGCCGGTGAGAGTGTTGTCAAGAATTTTTCCATTTGCTAGTTGCTTGTCACCCGCTTCAGCCCAACACAGAGGTGATATGCACTATTGACCATAGAGGGATTAAAATGGAGAAACTTTGATGCTAGTGTGATAGTTGTTATTATACGAGAGTTCGACGAGTGGTAAACGGGTATCCCAAGCATTACCAAAATCTATCACACAAGATCTTAACATGTCTTCCAATGTTTGTGTTGTTCTCTCGCTTTTCCGGTCAGTTTGAGGATGGTACATAATACTCATGTCGAGTTTGGTTCCCAGGGACTTTTCTAATGGTTGCCAAAACCGCGAGGTAAATCTACTATCGCTGTCAGAGATAATAGATATTGGCACACCATGCAATCAGATAATCTCTTTAATGTATGTTTTAGTTAGCTTCTCCATTTTATCGGTATTTTTTATTGGTATGAAGTGTGCGGATTTGGTTAACCTATCAACAATCACCCATATTGTGTCGAGACCACCCGTTTTCTTGGGTAACTTGGTTATAAAATTCATGGTTATCCGCTCCCACTTCCACTCGGGTATCTCTTGTTGTTGTAACAAACCCAAGAGCTTCTGGTATTCTACCTTGACTTTGTCACAAGTCAGACACTTTCCCACATAGGTAGCGATTTATACTTTCATGTTTGGCCACCAATAAAGTTTATTAAGGTCCAGGTACATCTTATCTGAACCGGGATGAATGAAGGATCTCGTATTATGACCTTCATTCATGACAACGTATCTGTAACCACCGAAATTTGGCGTCTAGATCCGATTCATGATATAACAAACTCTATCACCCTTAACTTCCAAGTTTTTATGCATTCCTCTTAAGGCTTCACCTGCCACGTTCTCAGGTTTCAAGGCTTCTAGTTGAGCCTCTTTGATTTGTGTGGACATGTGTGAATGGATAGTCATGGTCAACGACTCTACTCGATGACCCAAGTATTCTTTTCAGCTGAGGGCATCTGCTACTACATTGGCTTTGCCTAGATGATAGAGAATCTCGCATTCGTAATCATTTAGTAGCTCTACCCATCATCGTTTCCTCATATTGAGTTCCTTTTGGTCGAAGATGTGCTGGAGACTTTTATGGTTCGTGAATATTGTACATTTCGTGCCAATAAGGTAGTGTCTCCAGATCTTTAGAGCAAATACTACTACACCCAGTTCGAGGTCATGTGTGGGGTAGTTGACCTCGTGAGTCTTAAGTTGTCTCGAGGTATAGGAAATAACATTTCCTCGTTGCATAAGTACACAACCTAGCCCTTTGTTAGATGCATCGTAGTAAACCATGAAATCTTCCGTCCCTTCTGGAAGGGTCAAGATTGGAGCACTGCATAGAGCTTGTTTTAGTGTCTGGAAAGCAGTTTCTTTTTTTCCTCCCAGCTGAAGGTTACAACTCTCTGAGTCAAGGTGGTGAGTTGTTTAGCAATCCTTGAGAAGTTTTGTATGAACCTTCGGTAGTAGCTACCAAAGCCTAAGAATTGACGGGTTTCTGTTGGAGTTCTCGGTGCTGACCAATTCTCAATTGCCTTGATTTTGGAAGGATCCACATGTATCTGTTAGGTTTTGAGCATTCTAAGACTCCTAAGTGTACATGAAACCCTAAATACCTTGGATCTATGTTTTCTCTATTATACATGCAAATATGAACTTTCCAAGGGATTCATCCTAATTAGCATAATAACATTGATTCATATGAATATATCAAGTTAGAATTACATACCACTTTTATGTAGATTATCTTCATGAAGCTTGAGTGCCTAGTGCCCCAAGTGTGACACCTCAAATGGTTCACACAACATCATATGAACTTGGAAAGACTTGAGAGAATATACACACTTCATGAAAATCGGCTAGCCCTTTCTCTCACACATAGTGTCCGATTTTGTCAACAATAAGATGCTTATATAGTTAGTGACAATTAGGGTGAACCCTAATTGTCATGGCTTTCCATTTCCTTGGATCCATGGGTTCAAATATACCATGGAGCATCCATGGAGCATCTTATGGGTTTTAGCCTAACTTAACAATCCATGAAGCATTAGCCCACTATACAAGTATGGATGATTTACACAATCAACCCATCTATTTAATTAGTCTTCTTTTGATCATTTAATTAATTCTAGACTAATTCTTGATTAATACTAATTAGATAATCTTATTAATATATTAGAACTTTTAATATATTAACCAACCTTAAGTGTTATTTCTCTCATTTTAGTCTATCCAAACGCATGATGCCATGCAACCCAAATGGACCATGTCGGGTCGGGTCAAGTCTTACCAATTATAGTTAGGGACTTAGACATTAATCCAACAGTCTCCCACTTGGATAAGTCTAAAACTATTATTGCAAGTATGACTTCAAGAACCAACTGGAAATCGTAGCTCTCAAAAGCTTATGTCGAACTCTGACCTTGCCGATGATCTCTGACCTTTGTCAATGACTTGTCCATTAGATAAGGGATCATATATTCCTCCATTCTAGGTATCATATGGACTGATACATGGATTATAATCATTCTCTCTGTCTATTTGTTGTTTCCTAATTTCCGATTTATGACGACTGACTAATTGAACAAATCAAATCAGTCCAGGCCCGGCCAAGCACTTACATTTGTCATCACCAAATCATCGAGGGGCCCACAGATATCACTTTTATCCCGAAGGTAAAAGGAATGGATAAACTTCGACTCATATGGCTTGTTCTACTACTTGTTGGATCATTCACAAAGGCACGTTTTATAACATCAAGTTACCAATGCGTTTTCGTGCAATCAATGTATAACAAACTCATAGTAACAACTCACATCTCTAGGTTTAAAGAATATAAGATATTATCGTCTCATGACCACTCATGATAAAATCCATGAAGTGATTCAAATGAGTGTGGGTTGAATCCAATACTCAGAACTTATGAGCACTCATGAATGTTGTAGCAGCTCTTGGCTATGTCCCATACCTTGGACATCTACAAAACCAATTCATGACAGTCTTGCCTTAATACCTACTTCCAACGTATTAGCGACTGTGGATGGTTTGAATAACTTAGTCATTCCGGAAGAATAACCTAGTTATTATGGAATTCAAAACATGCAAAGTGAAACACAAGAATAAATGAATCAAATATGGTATCAAACCCTATGAATATAAATAGACCACTTTTATTTATCACCATACTGATGACTCATTATTCATTGTTTCGGTTTTATCAACTTTATACCTGAATTAAAAAAACTAGTTGTCCCATGCTCCAAGCATGTACACAATGTCTTCTAAACACTAGTCATGCCACACACCAAGTATGCATACTATGTTTGTCTATGATCTTTACTTTGTGAAATAGATCAATTGAACATAACTCCAATGATTCTCATTTCACAGTCCCAAATCCTTACTGCAAATGCAAGAATTCCAAATTCCTGCCATTTACTGAAATCTGTTAGATTCTAAAGTTATATGCATTGATCCTCTTGTAATGATTATGAACAAAGTCACAGAGAGTTAACAAAAAACATTATAGAGCATTCCAAAGGAGATCAAATCCACATAAACATCCTTCTTGCATTATGTTTTTCTAATCTTACACATATTGAATAATTTCTAACTTTGAAACATTTCCATATTCCATTTTGACTATCACTTCTGAACAAGAGTTGCCTCCTTACAAATTATGTCAATACAGTCCTTCTAGAATTAACACTATACTTCCAACTGTCCTTGAGCAACCAATTTTTGGTAAATCTTAGATTCTCCTTGACAATTGTGTAACAACCCGAAATTGTTCGTCGCCAAAACCCGTTCTACCCGAAAAAGTCGCCATTATCAAATTCGTTCCATTTTCATTTTGGGTTAATTATTAAAAATTATATGTTTATTTTATTTTATTGAGTGTCTAAATCACTCAGGAACTCACGTAATTAGCCCGAAAATAATTATTTCATAAGTTTTAGAAACATCCCCGCCGGGTGACGGTAACTTAATCGGGTGCGACCAAAAGCCGCGTTTAACGTCGGTATCGGGTAGAATTCCACCGCGTACAAGTTTTAAGACCTATATAAACGTGTTTTAGCATCCATTTGAAGCTTTTTCCTTCTCTCTCTACTCTCTCTCTAACCTCTCTCCTAAATCCAAGTTTAAGGGTCCAAAACTCAAATTTAAGGCTTCAAGTCTCTAAGGTACTTCCCTTAGCTTGTATTGTAACCTTCTTAGCCTTCAAATTCGAGTTCAAAACATGATTTGTGACCACATTCATGAGTTTACGGCCATGGAGCATTCATGGGCCGTAAACTCACAATAAGTGGGTTTTTGAGCCCTTAAACCCCTCCTTGATAACTTTGGGACTTAGATATGGCTAAATGACTTCAAGATATGGACTCTAAACATTTAAGACATGAAGTTTGTGAAGTTTGAAGGGGTTTACGGCCAAGGATCATTCTTGGGCCGTAAACTCATATATCTAGGGTTTTCATGCCCTTAAACCCTTCCAAATCACTTATATGTCTTAGTTATGAATTATAGAACATTGATAATTGCATTTGGACACTTGAAACATCATTTTTGGGGGACTTACATTAGTTTACAGCCAAGGCTTGTGCTTGGGCTGTAAACTCCATGAAAAATGGTGCAAATCCATTTCTAGGGTGTTTGAAAGCCATCCAACACCACCAAAAGCCTTGGAATAAATTAAGGGACCAACCAAAAATAGTTTTAGGGCTTTACAAACATCAAAACCCCACATTTGAGAGTTTACGGCCATAGAACATGTCTCATGGCCGTAAACTCATAAAAGGGTGTCAAATGGTGCCCTAAACTCATTTCTAGGCTTGTGGGAATTTTTAGAATCACATGTGATTAATTTTAACACCTTAAAAACACTAAATCAAGGGGATTTGAGAGTTTACGGCCAAAGATCCCATGCCTAGTCCGTAAACTCCCTTAAGTATCTCAAATGATGTTTTTAATTCAATCCAAGCCTTAAGTAAAATTAATCAAAGCATTTCCAAGTGTCCATATCCATTTATGACCCAAATTTGCACCATAAACCACCCCACCATGAGTTTACGGCCGTAAACTCATGGGGAATGGTTGTGTTGGACCAAAAACTCTTGTATAAGTTTATTCATGGGGAGTAAACTCAAGTCCCAAGTCCCTCGCTTCAATTCCCGTCCTTGAACGCCACCCGGGTCCCTCCAAATACTTGTAGCGGAGTGTTTTCGCGACTTGAAGCAATTTTCTCTATCCAACAATCAATCTAAGTCCTAATTAGATACAAATGTGTATCTTTACATCATAATTAGGAACCTCGTGTGTTTACAAGTCCCGGATCAACTCTTAGCATCCAAATTGTCACGTTTCTCGTCCGGTGAGTTCATACCCCTACGACTTTTTCACTGTTTTCAATGTTTTCAGGGGGGGAATACAAGCAAACTATAATTGTTTTCAAATCATAACATTGATATGTTTCAAACAATATCTGACAAACTTATAAATTCTTTTACTCCTTATGTATTATGTTGAGCATAAGGAATGATTTATCAATTTCAACTAAATGAATTTTAGTTAAGGAAATAACCAAACAAATCAAATTATTATGGGAATAATTTGGGGTCTTTACTGTTCTTTCTATCATATACTGACGTTTATATAAGGTTATTAGATAAACTATGTCTGATTCAGTTTATCTCTGTATCATTTGAATGTGTTGTCAGATATTTTCATTGTATGTATCTATAATTACTGTACTGTGTTTCATAATCTTCTATATGTCGATATCGTATGAGAATCCTATGAATAGTTTAGTACTAGTTTGTGAGATAGTCACTACCCTTTATGGATGATCAGTAAATCCTCCCCGGAAGTGTAACCAGAGTCTCCTGGAGGGAGAGCGCGGAATTTGTGAATAGATCTATTCGGGACTGACAATCCCATACCTTAACTGCTAGCTACAGTTAGGCGGGCACGCCCGGGGTGACAAATTTCTGGATATCGTTTCGACGTCTGACAAACGTCAAGGAGGTCTCGTTGTCGTATTAGTATGGTTACTCGACTCACAACATGTATTAATATCAGTTTATTCACAGTTTGGGTTTTAGATTCTATATCTCTTTGGGGATAGTGATCCCATGGTATTATCAAACTATTTTGTATCTAGTCCGGGATAGTGATCCCATGGTTTTATACTTATAACTTGTACGGGATGTCTTTCTCCATGGTCTTTAAATATATCTTATACGAGATAATGATCCCATGGTTTTGTATCTATAACTTGTACGGGATGTTTTCCCCATGGTCATTAACTATATCTATTACGGGATAGTAATCTCATGAATTCAATCTATATTAAGTACGGGATGATAATCCCATGGTATAAATCTATATCTTGTCCGGGATAGTGATCCCATGGTTTTCAATCTATAATTCCATATATATCAAATTATCTCGTGTCTAGTCCGAGATGGTAGTCCCATGATCTTAAATCTGTACTTTCATATGTGTCAAACTATATTATATCTCCTTCGGGATAGTGATCCCAAGATTTTCATCATATAGTTTTGTGTATTAATCTATACTTTGTGATATACAACTGATCTTACAATTAGGAACATATAGGATTTTCCTGGGGTAAAACACAACACGAAATCAAATTGGTAACAAATGATAACTAAACCAACTTCACATAAGAAAATATGGGATTTTCTTGGATAACAAATCTTTTCGGAAACTAAAGGAAACCGATACATTTTCATAAAACAAAACCGCTTATGAACTCACCAGCTTTATGCTGATTTTCAAACCGCTTGTATTCTCAGGTCCAAGTTAGACAGGTACCCGGTGATCTCTTTTGATGAAGACGGAGTGCGTGGAAGACTCGTCTCAACTTTTGTTAATATGATGCATATGTATATCTTGTATAACTTTACTTTTGAAAACAAATGTAAACTTTCATATATATGTAATGTAATGGTTGTTTACTGTGATTACTATGTACATTGGATTTGATACACAACGTGGTAGTCCACCCCGGAAATGTTTCCGCCTTTGATTTTTGGGGTGTGACAAATTGCTTAATCATTTTAGTCATATCCAATTCTAGACTTTTCCCTCTTAATTCTCTAAGCATTTTGAAAAATTTAGAAAGGATGAATATTATAGCACATGATTTGCCAAGTTCTCAAAATTTAGATTATGAAAAGGGATGTCGTAATCATAATCGAATTTTAGAACGCAAATAATGGACCCATATATAGAATTTACTTATGTTGAACCATTCCAACATAACATTCATATATATACTTGACTAAATACGATTAAAACCTCAATCTAAGCTTTTAGATTTAAGATGAAGTATAATTTCCTCTCCCTTAATTATAGCAAAACAACTCTTTCCCAATTGAAACCTTTTGTTTTCTATAATTAACATTGCTAACTTGCAACCTTCATCATAATTATTATGCTCCCACTAACATGATGATTATTAGCATAACACTTATGCTCCCACTAGCGTTGACATGTACTCAGAAATCAGTTGGACTTCTAGAAATTAATACTTTATTGACTTTCTAACCAAAGTTCAGACTTTTGATACAAAATGCTTTGATATAACTTTATCAAATTCATACACCTTTACTTAGATAGCACACATGTGTGTCTAAACAATTTCAGAACTACGAAAAGGGATGTTGTAATCATAGTCTCAATTGTTTAGACCATTGTCATTTCTCACAAGTCCTTGTTAGTGTGTCGGTTAACCACACATGCTCCACTAACGACTTTGAGAATGCAAATATCACAATTGCTATCTAGTTAAAATGTACTTAGTGAAAGTGTTTCCTCACCATCATTTTCATGAATCGCAGAGAAACCTTATGACACTTAGATTTAATGGTGTATGTGTTCTTATCCATGTGAATTGACAAAACCATAGTCACAAGACAAGGATAATGACAAATCCAAACTCATATGGATTGAACTCAATCTTAATTTCTTGCCATCTGGCAGCTCAAGGGCCTCCCATTGCTTCCAAGTTGTTGTGCAACCAATTGAGAACTCTAAGAACTCGTATCCACAACCAACTTTAATTAGAATGGGCATAGAATATGTCAACACGATAGGTTCTAAACCTCAAGTCGAGTGCTAGTGAAGAACTTCAGGTTTTATTCTTGATTAGTTCTTGAGACTTTCAAGACCTTTAAGACTCCCACTTTCCTATTGACATATAAGACTTTCTTGTCAGATATTCAAGAGATAGTGTGGATTCTTTATCATGATAAGCACTTCACACAATTGGCCTTAGTTGGTCTCTGTTTTATCCAAAACATCACAACTTACCAATTTCAAATGTACAAGAGTAGACCACATTTTACTCTTTACATTTGACAAGTGTTAAAAACCTTCTTTAAGATATGTCACTCAAGTTACAATCTTGGAGTATGACTCTAAGAATTGTTTTGGAACGAAGTATGAATCATCTTCTTGATTTAACCACTTCAACAATTCATAACTCCTCTTCTTAACTATCAGAATGCACTTAGAGGATGAATTGTGATAAGGTCTCAAAATCATTAAGATGGTCTTAAAACATGATACTAAAGTACTCTCCCATCTTTTCATATTTGAAAAACTTTTATCTTTCTGCCTAAGTTGATTCTTCTTATTTGCTCTGCTATACATTGGAACCTTTTCCAATGTCTCTTAAGCTTGTAAGTATAACCATATTTATCGAGCTATAGTAAATTATAATGAATAGTCTTATCAATCTTTTGTGGTGGACTTAACCAGTGCACAAGAATGTGTACTCGATCCCTTAGTCCTTTACTTGACTCACACATCCATGTGAACAAGTAGTCAGTCTTAATTTTCCAATGCTTGAAGGTTCTCATTCATCATACTATACAACTTGCATGATTCCAAGTTTCAGTCCAATTGAAACTTGGGTGATGAGAAACTTTCCTTAATTGGTAAATTTAGACACTACCACAAATGAAAGAATCAAAACCATTTTCCAATATTGCTATGAGTGGAATCTTATAAGCAACAATTTTCCATAAACGCCATTGTAAGGATACATAAAATAACTAAAATCAAAAGATTTACCTTTTATTTTAAAACTTTGCAGAAAAAGTTATCCTTACAATCCATATGAAAACTTGTTATCTATTTCTAAGCAATATATATCATAACTATTAAGTAATAGCCCAAAAATTCTGATTACCGAACCATGCGAGTAAAATCCATCTTCGCGATCAGAATCTGCATATACTTCTTTTAAGTTTCTACACTTTTCCTTTGATTCCTAACCACCAATATGTGACCCAGTCACATCATGTAATAAGAATCTCCAAGTAGGAACTTAATAGAGTTAGACAATGGACTTTACTTGAAGTAGAGTCAAACTTATTGACTTTAACATCGTTAGGTAAATTTGGCAGCTTCGCAAATACTGCTCCTTCCTTTGCTAATTTTAACAAATGGACCCTTTGGTAATGGTACATGGGACTATCACAGACTTAGCCTCTCTCTTTACCATTTGGTCAACCGAGTTGACTATGGTTGATCCCTTTCCATTGGGAAGAGAGAGCTTTACTGGATATCCAATGTCATCATTGTCAATGTCCATAAAGTTTTAGGAAGTTGATCTTAGCAAATATATAAGATCATTAAGGGTCTTGTCATAGTCTGTTTCATAGGAGTCCTAAAGGAACTCACTATGTGACTTAGAAAGTAGTTGAGCCACCAATTTTCTCAAGATTTTGACACCCAACTCTCCCGGCTTGTCAATATGTGACTACATCTCCAAGATGTGGTCACACATAGACCTTTGCATGCCAATAGGGCTTGAGTGACCTTAAACTTTTCAAGAACTTGTGGGTTAGGGAGAATAAATGAAAGAAGTATGATTCCCATGGGACATCATCTTCATTTAGGAAAGCTTGTTTCAAGAGATTTGGGAAGATCATAAATGTCTAAACCAGACATATTTTGGGAGATATTCAAGATAGTTGATTTAAAGTCCCTAATATAACACCCAATATGAAATATTAAGGCTAGGACCCAAAACAATACTTTAAACTTGGAAGAGAGATATCGTAATCCAAGCTATAAAATATTTGAAGGTAGGTGAATGATGATTTACCAATTTCCACCAAGATAAACAAAATGTATTGTTAGGTTTTAATTGGTTTTGAAACTCCTAGATTCTTTTGAGATTCATTGAACTTTTCAATGACATGTTTCAATCTCGAGTGTGCCCTTCAGGTTTTGTGACTGGGATGCCGAGGATCACAAAACAAGGTGTGAATAACCATGAAAATATACTTGGGAACCTTAATATATACTCCTCAATTGATGTGCTGGTTAACCACACGCGCTCCACCGATACTATGATAAACATTAAGTTACCCTTTGCCTACCTTGTTAAATCCAGGTTAGTATGCCAGTTAACCACACACGCTCCATTAACGACGTAAGCAAAGTGCAAAGTGTATTTTCATGGGTTAGCACCAAATTCACATTTTCCTAACTAACTAAGATTGGGAATTTATAAGAGTTTAGTTACTTAGTATTTATCATTAATAATTTTAATGAAGGGAGAATTATAGTCCTTGTCCTACCCATTCGGCTAACGACTCTCCACCAGTCAAGGAAGTGGTGGGTGAGAGTGGACACCCATTAAACTGTCATTTTATAGGCAGTAACCTTATACCCCCCCCCCCCTTACAGACTGGCTTCGTGAATGAGGCCTACTAATGGTAAGACTGACTTGCTCTTATACACACACATACACACACACACACACATATATATATATATATATATATATTATTATTATTATTAACTTATAATATTACAAAGTATAAGGGTTGAATTTTAACTTTTAAAATTCTAAGTGCTTAACTTGGAATTAAAGTATTCATAAGAGAAAACTTTTCAAATTCCAAAACTTGAGGGCAAGTTTTGAAAATATTCAAAACTAATTAATTCCATAACTTATGTGTTTAAAGTAGTTTTAATTAAAAAAACTTTTCAAGTTCCATAAATTGAGGACAAGTTATGGAAGACTTTAAACTATTAAAGAATGTAACTCTTCTTCTTTGTAACTTATGAAACTAATTAAGGTTATGCATTTTAATGATTTAATGAAGTGACTCTTGAACCTCCATAACTTGAGGACAAGTTATGGAGTCATAAAACCATTTAATGAGGACAAGACTCTTCATTTTGTAACCTTTGCCAACTTTTATGAGTTTTAAGAAACTTTAATGTGACTTTTCATGTAACTTGAGGACAAGTTACACAACACATTTTAAAATCAATTCTGAGATTAAAATGGATCAAAGACACATAATCAATCAACCTTTTCTATTAATCTAAGCAACTCATATGAACAAGATAATTGGAATCAAGCTTTTTCATATAATTAGCATAACACTTAAACTAATACAAAACATGAATCTATTGACAATTATCTTTGAATTTGGATTAGTATGAACATTACCATATCAAAAACAAGTTTATAATTTCAAAAACAGCTTAGGGTGACGTTCCTAGTCCATTTCTAGCCAAAAAAACTCGAAAATAAGTTGTCTGGGGCTCCTACTCGTCGAGTGTATCAACCTACTCGATGAGTAGGATGATTTTATTCATGGACTCGGCGAGTTCATCAATGGACTCGGTGAGTCCAGTGCCCAGAAATCCAGAAAATCGATTTTTTCAGCATTTTTCAGCAATTTGCATCAAGTATAATTGAAAACAAGCCTAGGCTCTGATACCACTGTTGGGTTTTGAGCATTCTAACACTCATAATTGTACATGCAACCCTAAATACATTGGATCTATGTTTTCTCTATTATACATGCAGATACGAACTTTCCAAGGGGTTCATCCTAACTAGCATAATAACGTTGATTCATATGAATATATCAAGTTAGAATTACATACCTATTTTATGTATATTGTCTTCATGAAGCTTGAGTGCCTAGTGCCCCATGTGTGACACCTCAAATGGTTCACACAACATCATATGAACTTGGAAAGACTTGTCAGAATACACACACTTCATGAAAATCGGCTAGCCCTTTCTCTCACACATAGTGTCCGATTTTATCAACAATAAGATACTTATATAGTTAGTGACAATTAGGGTGAACCCTAGTTGGCATGGTTTTCCATTTCCTTGGATCCATGGGTTCAAATATACATGGAGCATCCATGGAGCATCTTATGGGTTTTAGCCCAACTTGACAATCCATGAAGCATTAGCCCACTATACAAGTATGGAAGATTTGCACAATCAACCCATATATTTAATTAGTCTTCTTTTGATCATTTAATTAATTCTAGATTAAAAAGTGATCAATAATAATTAAATAATCTTATCAATATATTAGAACTTATAATATATTAACCAACCTTAAGTGTTATTTCTCTCATTTTAGTCTATCCAAATGCATGATGCCATGCAACCCAAATGGACCATGCCGGGTCAGGCCAAGTCTTACCAATTATAGTTATGGACTTAGACATTAATCCAACAGTATCCCTTCTTTAATGACCATGTGACCTAGGAAATCCACCTTTTGAATCCAAAATTCGCATTTCGAGAACTTTGCATATAACTTCTCTGCACTTAATGTCTCCAACATTTGTCGTAAGTGTTGACCATGTTCTTCCTTACTTCGCGAGTATATTAGTATGTCCTCGAAGAAAACTATTACAAAATTGTCTAAATAAGGTCGGTACACAAAGTTCATCATGTCCATGAGCACTGCGGGTGCATTCGTTAATCCGAAGGGCATCACTACAAACTCGTAGTGACCATAGCGAGTTCTGAATGCGGTCTTGGGAACATCTTCCTCCTGGACTCGTAATCGATGGTACCCTAATCTTAGGTTGATATTTGAAAAATAGGTCGCTCCATGAAGCTGGTCGAATAGATCGTCGATTCGAGGTAAAGGATATCGAGTTTTTATAGTGAGCTTGTTTAGTTCTTGGTAATCTATGCACATGCAGAAAGATCCATCTTTCTTCTTCACGAATAAGACCAATGCTCCCCAAGGTAAGAAGCTTGGTCTGATGAAGCCTTTACATAGTAGTTCGTTCAGCTAACTAGATAATTCCAACATTTCTGCCAGTGCTAAACGGTACGGGGATTTGGGTACAGGGGTAGCTCCAGGAATCAAGTCGATTCTGAACTCCACTTGGCTTTCGGGTGGTACTCTTGGAAGATTTTCAGGAAATACGTCAGGGAAATTACAGACTTCAGGAATATCTTTGATATCTTTCACTTCTTTTATCTCATTCACTACGTGGGCTAAGAAGGCATGATATTGCTTGCATAGGTACTTTTGTGGCTTGATAAAATAAATGATTCAAAGGTTCCTATTGGGTTTATCGCCATAAATGACGAGGGTTTCGCTATTTGGCAGATTAAGGTGAATGACCTTTTTATAACATAAGATATCAGCATGGTGAGGACTTAACCAATCCATACCGATGATAACGTCAAAAAAATTTATTGTGACTGGCATAAGGTCGATTTGGAAAGAATAGTTCTTTAGAGTGAGGGTACATACTATGTATATATCGTTAGTGTTTTCTGCCTTTCCATTTGCCATTTCTACGGTGCATGTGTCTTTTAGTGATTGGGGATTTTGTTTAAGTAAGTGATTAAATTTGTGGCTCACGAAACTTTTCTCCAAACCACTCTCGAAAAGTATGCATGCATATGAATTATTGAGGAGAAACATACCAGTAACCACAGTCGAATCATTTACGGCCTCCTCATGCCTCATTGTTAAAACTCTTCCCACTCCTCCATTATTCCTTGCTTTTGGGCAATTCCACTTGAAATGCCCTGTTTCACCGCATCCATAGTAAGCTTGGCTCGCCCCAGCATTAGCAATTTTTGTGTCGGTGCCCTACAGAAACCAGCAGTGTGCCCCTTCGTTTTGCAGTTTTTGCAGTACATTTCACGGCAGACTGAGGTGTGATGAAGGTTACACTTGTTACACTTTAGAAGGGTTCCAGCATATGGTTTGGTAGGTCTGGAGCGGTAGAAACAGTAGCAGCGTGGACTGCCACAATTATTTGTTTCTGTGCAAGCTCTTGAGTTGGCTGGCCCTTCTTTTTATTCCAGAACTTTCTCTGGGATGGACGTCATAGAGCCCTGGCGAACTCTGTGATCCACAAGTGTTCGTGCCAAGTATTTGGCATTGTCAAATGTGGACGGGTTTACAGCTATCATGTTTCCTTGAATTTGAGTTATGTATCGCTCCACCTTTTTACTTTCTGGGTTGACCATCCCAGGACCTAGTATAGCTAGATTGCTAAATCTGTTAGTATAGGATGCCATGTCATAGCTTATCATGGTAAGGTTCCAAAGTTCCTATTCCAACTTTGAACTTCACATCTCGGGCAATATTCTTCCAACATCATGAGCTTTAAGTTCTCCCAACTCAGTGAATTAGCTACCGGAAGATTCAATAATTTGACATAGCCATTCCATCAGGAAAGTGCCCTGTCAGAAAGTGTGCAAGCTGAAAATTTGACTTTGCTTCCCTCTAGGCAAGCACAGATTTCGAACACTGATTCAGTCTTTTCGAACCATTGTATCAGCGCAATGACACCCTCGCCTCCATTGAAGGATTTGGGTTTTCCATTTGTAAAGTCTTTATAGGATCATTCCCTGGGGTGCCCCTGGCTATCTCCCTGGTTATTATTATTTATACAACCTCCTGAACCACTGGCACCATTTGTGCTGATTTGAGCCACGGCAGCAGATACAATAGCTGTCATAGCAGCTTCGAAAATGGCCATCTATGGAGGTGGTGGCGGTGGCGGTGGTGGTTTTGCTGAGGTGTTGACACGTCTGGGATTTCTTATTAGTGACATGATTCTACCACAAGGTTAAAGATGAAATGATGATAAGTCTTCAATAATGGTTATGGAAAGTCCCAGTGTTATACATTTTAGGTACCAAACTTTATTGTACTTGTAAGCCATTCATAAAATAGGAAATTTACTATAACAAGTAAACGATGTCGTAATGACCTATGAATTTAATGGAAATATCCAATGAAATAAAATGCATGTCAATTTCATTGATATTATATTTTGGTACTTGGTACTGGAAAATTTGACATTGATAAAGGTCTAGAGTACATCAATGTAGGAAAATTTTAACAGCATTACGATCCATGAGTAGTGTAATCACTCATTTGAAGCGTTGAACCCACATAAGAGAAAAAGTAGCAACAACGCTTACTCAAGAAGCCTAGTCTATAACGAAATATGAGTAGCTTATGTGTTACTCTAATTGTGTGGTATCCTGTAGGCTATGGGATGAAGCCATGAGTGCCACTCGGTCCTCAGCCTCAATGAAACGCTTCTCCATTATGATTGACGTTCTCAGAGCTCTCTTATCACATCCCAAGTCGCGGTAACTTCCCTTTAAAAGGACTCAGTGTGATTCCTAGTTTGATCATGATCTTCGTCCAGACGACGAAGGCGGACAGTATTAACTTCGATTGTAGCACCAACTTCCATGATTTGATTGTTGGGACTCTTGCTTGTTCGCCTTGGCGGGCGATGCAACCAATCATGACAGGGAGAGTCCTATCTGTTGAACCCTCTCTGTCGGGGTTGTAGAAACCTTGTTCTACTTTGCAGGGTGGGCGCTGGAACTGCTCCTGACTCCATATGTTCAAATCAATTACCCATTGGGGCGCCGGGCCTTGAAAGTTCCATCATGGATTTTGAATGTATTGTGGTGGATTGTACACTTCCTGTTCCGATTCAGTGTCTTCCTCGACTTCTTCATCCTCTTCTTCTTCTTAAATCTCTTCAGGATCCTCCTCTGGATCCTCTTCGATCCAGCCACCATTTCCCTTATTAGGGAAGTAAGGATCACCTGGTATGAAAAATCCTACCATTATGTCTACGCGAAAATAGGGGTAAGAAGCACATAAAGATTCTAAGTGTGTGGTTTTATAGCATCGTAAAATACTCCTATAGTATTTTAAACATTCATGTGTAAAGGTTCTTTGTATGGTTTGTTGGTAAGTTTTAGACTCATCATTCACTACGACCATTCCTCAGCATACGTTACTCACATCCCGGATAAATATAGTTGATCAGGCTATATTCATCCTATACTTGATTACATACCCCGAGGCCTGCTCATAGTGTTCAACTTATCCTAATACTCTTATGTCTTTCTCAAAGTGACACTATTCTTGTATGTATGTATGTATACTTTTTATAAAAAAAAAGTATTATTATATTTTAAAAGTATACTTCTTAGTCAGAGTGTTTTAGCCCCATGATATTTAAAGTTGTATATCTTATATGGTTTGATATGCTTAGTTCATTATAAACAATGCTCTGATACCAATCTATCACACCCTCGAATCGGAACGGCAGAAAATTCTGGGGGCGGATGACGTCATGTACAATATCATAAAAAATACATAATAGTAATCAAAGAAAACACAACCATCATATTGATAATTAAATATTTACATTGAGTTCGAATCATTGTTTGTTTGACTCCAAAAGTATAAAGAAACCATAAGACGTGACACTACTATGCCCCGTCTTCTCAAAAACCTGCATGAATACCAGTCTTCTGATTTTCTGAGAATACTAGTGCTTTTGAAAAGAGTGTCAATATTTAAGTTGGTGAGTTCATAAGTATTTTGTATGAGAAGATAAGTCTTTACTTCTTGAAAATGATAGTGTGTTCTTCCAGAAAATCCAATATTTTCATGTAAAATGTAATGTAGTCTTAAATATCGTAAGACTGAAAATGTATAAGTACTGTTTTACTCTGAAGCAGTGTAATGTAGTTTTATATCTTTATAAAACCATTTGATTTCAAGTTTTCAGAAATGTAAACTGTATTGTAATGGGAAAATAGAATTATGTAGTTGTATCTTGTATAAACACTTTGAATGTATGTACCTGATACTACTGTAAATAATGTAGCATAACTTTATTATTAAATAAAACTATTGAAGTTATGTATGTATTCGTAAACAAAATGTTTTGTTAATACCAAATTATGAGTTATTATAACCATGCTAATGACTGATGGCCTGTTATGACGTTCTTCAGGTGTCAGAATGTTAGACATTTGTCACCCTAGACCTTCCGGTCCAACTGTAGCTAACAGTCAGGGCATGAGATTCGTAGTCCCATATAGATCTATACACAATTATCATGCTCTCTTACGGGAGATTCTGGTTATAATACAGGACTTTTGTTGGTACTTATATAAGTACTTGAAGACGTGACTCACAAAGATGTATTGACTGCTTACGTGTAGTATAATGAAAAACAATTTTTGTAATGTGGAAGTATTATCCTTCCATCGTAGTCATGTAGTTTCAAAATAATTATGTCTTTAAATAATTATTTTTGTATTGTAACTAGTAATGGTAAGATAGTACGTATGTCTCATAAGCTTTACCTATTATAGTTTATAATAATGTTTTGTTGTACTGGAAAATTCTTTGTATGTACATTATCATTTTTACTATGATAATAAAATGGTATTGAATAATTATATAAATATTTTTATATAATTATACCCTTTTGCTCAACTGGTTACAAAAGGGTTAAAGTTTTATCGAAATCAAGTTTGCATCCGTATGTGTATATATATATATATATATATATATATATATATATATATATATATATATATATACTTTGTATAAACAACGATTTCAATGGTTTGTATATTATCACAATTGACTTGTATTTCCCCCTAAAACATATAAAAATCTTGGAAAACGTAAGCGTATGAACTCACATCGGGTGTGTTCTTGGCTTGAATAACGAAATGATAGCAATGATCCTTGGGTTAGAACACATGAAAATAACTGTATCCTAATAATATTTATACACGATATTGTATTTAAATTAGTGAAGCAACAATTTAAAGTGTTAGACAACACTAGATTATGTAAAGGTACTTATAATAAATCTTAGGAATGAACTTAGTTTCCAGGGGAATTTGATGAATGTTTGAAGGTGTTCTTGAGGGGCACTTGAAGATAGTTTGAAGATTGTAAAGGAGCAGTATGTGTTTTGTGAGAGAATTCGAAATTTTACAAGTGACAAAAAATGAGATTATAAAGGTTGATTTCGGTTTATATATATATATATATATATATATATATATATATATATATATATATATATATATATATGTGTGTGTGTGTGTGTGTGTGTATATATATATATATATATATATATATATATATATATAATTGATGTGACACCTACATTGGGAGGTCGGCCTATCCTAACCGAAATTACAAGATTCCGGTCTAATAGTTCCAACTGAGAAGTCCAGATTTCGGTCTAGGGGTTGGTGGTCCAAGGGTTTGTGGTCCAAGGTGAGACCTCACGTGTTGACTTCGGCCTCGCAATGATTTCAGCCAAAACTGATTTCGGTCTGGTGATTTTGGCCATCCTTTGATTTCGGTTTTGGTATGGGATTTGATTCCATGAACCAAAAACACATAAAGTAATGTAAATTTTCATTATTAAATCAAATAATTTTATTTATTTGACTTTTGTTTGACATAGTTGACTTGCTTTGACTTTTATATACACATACGATGAAGATCAAGAGTTGACCCACCATACAAATAATACCATACCAGGGACCAGAATAAGATCTTTTCAGTATTATACATCTAAAAACACCATCTGTACTATGAAAGATTTGATCAAACGAACCGATAATAAATTAGGGAAATGATAAAATCGCCACCACCGCAGGAAAACCATAGCTCTGTTATAGGAGAACAAATTGTCATCACCTAATCCACCCTTTTCTCTAGACACAAGGATTATATCTCATCAAACCGAATGCACACGTCTCTCATCTAAGTCTGCACCCTAGAAAAAATTTGCCTTCAAAGCCTCCAAAGGGGAGATAACCAAAAGAGGAGTCACGAACATCGACATCAAATAACTTCCGAGAGAACCCAAAACAGACTTGACCGAAGTAAGACGACCACCAATGGAGAGATTTTTGGCCTTCCACACCGATAATCTACTCTGAAACCGATCCAAAAAAGGATCCCAAGTAGTGATACGGGACATATTTTGACCAATTGGGATACCTATATGAATGAAAGGAGGCACAGTTGGATTACAACCAATCATATCTTCCATTTTAACGACCTGATTATAAGAAACCCCAACTTCGATCAATTTACTTTTGTGTAAATTGATTCTAAGACCCGAAGCCATATAAAAATATCGGAGGATATGTATAATACGGGTTTGCATTCTCATGATGCCAATTAGCTAAAATCATGACATCATCAGCATAAAGAAGGTGTGACAACTCAGTCCTAGAAATTGAAATCCCGGTAAAGATATTAGCCGTCCGAGTTCTAGATAAAGCCACATGAAGACCCTCCATGGCCAGGAGAAATAAAAATAGAGAGAGGGGATCTACCAGCCTCAAACCTCGGTGTATTTGAAACTTGCCAGTAGGAGATCCGTTAACTAAAATTGACGCTCTAGCAGATCTCAACATCTCTAAAATCCACCCACAACATCGAGAACTCAATCCCATAATCTGGAGGGTTTTAAGCACTACAACATTCCTATGGTGTATATGCAACACTAATGCTTTGGATCTAGTTTCTTCTCAATTTATGCATGCAAATAATTATCCAAAGCATAAACCCTAATATAGCATACAATTTTCGAAATTGGTGACTTAAAAAAAGTTTGAAGAATACGTTTTCTTGTAGCTTGCTGATCTTAACCTTTAAGAGCTTAGTGTCTCAATTGTTGCACCTCTAATGGAGTCACGAACACCACTAGAAAGAAGGAAGAACAAGAGAGAGAAGAGATGCTCTAGAATTCGGCTATGGTTCTTTAATAAAGCATAGGGCCAACTTCATGAAGCCATGGGGTGTATTTACAACTGATCTTCTAGGGTTTCAGGTAAAACCGTAATCTAACTACTTAAGCCTTAAGCAGTCCAGTAGATCCTTCCAGAAGGACTCTTATGGATGAAATCTATGTGGGCTACACATAGAATTCGTCCACCCCCTTCCACAAGGCAACCACAAGCCCAACTTGCAACTATTAGATAATTGCAATATCAGTCCCCTTATATTTAATCAGTCTCTTTTGATCACAAATTAATTTCTGATCTATACTAATTAAATAATGATTTCTCACTTAATATATTATTATTATTATTATTATTATTATTATTATTATTATTATTATTATATATTAAGAAATTATTAATTAACCTCTCCTATCAGTTGCTATGGTGAAGGCAACCCAAGAGGACCATGCTACTATCGGGTCAAGTACATCCCAATTATAGTTATGGGTTTAAACACCTAATACAACATAATCTACATAATCTCAAGAAGATACTCCCAAGAAAGAGAATCATAAGCCTTCTGAAAATCAACCTTGAACATCATTAATAGATTTCTATAAGCCTTACAGCAAGCCACCACCTCATTGAGGAGAAACCGACCATCAAGAATATGTCTTCCTTTCAAAAAGGTTGGTAGCTCCGAACTAACAAGACTATCAATCACCTCTCTAACCTATTAGCCAAAATTTTACCAACAATTTTATATTGGCACCCAATGAGACTAATAGGTCTAAAATCCAAGGTTATTTTCGGGTCTCTAATTTTTGGGATCACAGTAAAAAAAGAAGCATTACACCCCTTCGGAATGGAAGAGTGTTGGTAAAAATGGAACACGAAAGCCACCACATCATCTTCTACCAGATTCCAATATCACTTAAGGAAACCAAACGTAAAACCATCATCTTCAACCATATTGCCTCCTTCGACGCTTCGCTCGCTACTATGTACTCTGATTCGCACGTTGAATGAACTATGGTCTCCTGCTTGGAACTTTTCCATGTAACTGCTCCTCCATTTAGGGTAAACACCCATCCCGATTGGGAGCGAAAGTTATCTTCGTCGTTCTAAAATCTAGCATCTCTATACCCAGTCACTCTCAAGTCATCACTCCTACCAAGTGTAAGGACCCAATCCTTAGTCCTTCGTAGGCCCTTAAGAATATTTTTTACTACTATCCAATGAGATCTACCAGGGTTCCCTTGATATCGGCTTACCATGCTCAAAGCAAAGGTCACATCTGGGTGAGTACATGTCATAGCATACATGATCGAGCCAACGGTGGAAGCATATGGCACTCGACTCATTTTCGCTATCTCAGCATCTGTATTCGGGCTCTGAGTCTTACTCAGCTTGGTATTGCTTTGAATAGGCAACTCTCCCTTATTGGAATTCTCCATGCTAAAATGTTTCAGCACCTTGTCCAAGTAAGTACTTTGACTGAGTCCTATCAGTCTTCTACCCCTATTTCTCAAAATTCTTATCCCTAAAATATAAGAAACTTCCCCTAGATCCTTCATAGAGAAACACTTCCTAAGATAGGACTTAAGCTCTTACAAGTTCTAAATGTCGTTTCCTGTGAGTAGTATGTCATGTTGGATTAGTGTCTAAGTCCATAAGTATTTTGGTATGTACTTGACCCAATGGTACATGGTCCTTTTGGGTTGCCTTCACCAAAGCAACTTGGTAGGATGAATTATGGAGAGAAATGATTAAATATGATTTATTAATATATTATGAGAATAATATATTAAAGGAGAAATCATATTGTTTAATTAATATTAGTCAAGAATTAATTGGTAATTAGTTTTGTGACTAAAAGAGATTAATTAAACTTAAGGGACTGGAATTGTAATTATAAGATAATTGCAATTTGGGCTATGGATTGTCTTATATTAAGGAGTGGACGAATTATATGGGGAAACCCATAAGAAATCGTCCAAGGCCTTAAGGAAAGGAGTCCATGGGTTGCTTAGGGCATAAGCATCCAAATTAGGGTTTCCTTGTTAGATAACCCTAATAGCCTTACTATATATACAACCCTTATGACCCAAAAACGTGTCTAAGCATCCTTCTAGGGTTTCACACATTTTTTTGGGCAGCCTCCATCCTCTCTCCTCTTCATCCTCTTGCTCTTGGTGTTTGTGAACCATTAGAGGGTGACATTTGTGACTCTAAGCTTTCTAAAGTCAATACAAGGAGGAATTGAGATTGTTATTGCTACATAACAATCAAGGTATGATCTTAAACCCATTCTCATGTTAATATGATTACTTGAATGCTAGAATTAGGGTTTATACTCTTGGATAACTTGCATGTACAATAGAGAAACCTAGATCCAAGCATTAGGGTTTGTATGAGCACATAGGATGTTCTTATGATCAAAACCCATCAGTGGTATCAGAGACTAGATTGGTTTCTATTGTATTGATGCTTTGTATGATTGAAAAATTCAATTTTTGGGTTTCTGGGGGCTGAACTCGCCGAGTCCATAGATGAACTCGCCGAGTTCAAGCTGACTCGATGAGTCCATACCTAACTCGGCGAGTCGACTGGTCAGATGGAGGGAAAACCGAGATTTCTTGCTGTTTTTGCTTAAGGATACTTGTCGTATTATATTAGATCAATATAAATCCGATTTTTTGATATATATGACTATATTCTTGATCTAATTAAAGATATTTATCAATTAATAAAATATTTGTTTCCTTATGTGATAATTGATTAATTATTTTGATTAAATTGGTAAATTGTTTTGCAAGAAGTCATTAAATAAATCAAATATGGATAATTATGTGATTAAATGTTAATTAAGATTATTTTTTATTTGATCCTTGTTGTTATGAAAAGTTTCATATTTTCCCCTTTAGGTTTTATAGTTTAAATTTGAACCCAAAAGTTTTGTTGTTTTGAAATTTAAATGGTTGAAACCCTAATGTTTTGAAAAAGGTTTCAAAACTTGCCCTCAAGTTTTGGAATTTAAATTTTGATTAAAAGTTTAATTTTGATGTATATTTAAATTCTAACCCTAATGTTTTGAAATGTTTCAAAACTTGCCCTCAAGTTTTGGAATTTAAAAGTTGATTAAAAGGTTTAATTAGGAATGTTAAATTCTAAAACCCTAGTAATGTTTTGAAAAGTTCAAATCACACCATTGTGGTTTTATTAATTAATTAAGGTGTATAATTAAAAGAGGTTTAATAAATCTATAAAAGTTTAGGTTTACAATTTAATTGAATTAAAAGTATAATTGTTAAATTTGACCACCTTAAAAGTGTAAAATACACCCTATACTATATATAACATTAAAAGTCTAACATTATATATATGTATGAGTAAAATTCAGTCTTACCGTTAATAGGCCTCATTCACGAAGCTGGTCTATAAGGGGTGTTTGAGGAAATTGCCTATAATATGGCGATTGAATGGGTATCCACTCTTACCCACCGCACTCTTGACTAGTGGAGGGTCGTTAGCCGAACGGGTAGGATAGGACGAAACCTTCCATTATAAGTATGATGAAGTACAAAAGTAACTAAATGTTTTGGAAATTCCCAATCTTAGTTACTTAGGCAAAGTGAATTGATGCAATTCCATGAAATTACACTTTGTGCCCTTGCGAAGACGTTAGTGGAGCGTGTGTGGTTTACCAACACACTAAATGGTTCTAAGCAAAGGTAGCAAAGGGTGACTCAATGTTTGTCATAGTTCGGTGGAGTGTGTGTGGTTTACCGGCACATCGAATAGGTGACTGTAACATGTGAGGGCACCATGTAAGTTTGCATGGTTATTCACACCCGCTTTGTGATCCTCGGCATCCCAATCACAAACAAGAGGGGCATATCAAGATTTAAACATGCCATTGAAATGTTCAATTAATCTCAAAGGATCTAGGAGTTTTCATATATTTAAAACTTAAATTTCTTTTTCTTTTTTTCATGGTGGAAACTAGTGAATTGTCATTCACTTACCTTCAAATGTTCTGCAATTTGGGTTACGGCATCCCTCTCCCGAGTTGTAGAATATTGTGTTGGGTCCTAGCCTTAGTATCTCATTTGGGTGATTTACTAAGGACTCAATCAATCAACTAACTTGAATTCGTTTTCTCCCGTGTTGTAGATGTCAAAGTTCGACAACTATGGTCTTCCCAAATCCCGTGGAACAAGCATTCCAACTGAAGATGGTATTCCACGATTTGATCGAGGAACAAGAAATCATGCTTCACTTCCTCCACCTCCTCAAATTGTTCTCCCTAACCCACAAGATCAAAGAACTGAAAGGTTCAATATCACTAAATCCCTATTGGAAATGAAACATGAAGATGGTAAACCCGTGTGTGCCCACGTTCTAGGAATGAAATCACACATTGATAGGTTGATAATGTTGGGTGTGTCATTTCCAGATGAGTTGGCTGTGAATTGGGTTCTGCAGTCACTTCTTGAATCATATAATGAGTTCAAAAGAAAGTATTATATGATGGATCATGATGACAACCTCATTGACCTAACTTACATGCTCATTGCTGCTGAATCAGAAATGATTTGGCGAAGCAATGGAGCGTATTTGTTAGGAAAGTCAACCGACCATGCTTCCGAGGATGTTCTAGGAGAACCGACCTGCGTTTGCTGCCAAAAGAAAGGGCGTTGGATACAACTCTGCCCAAAGAGCCTGAAGAGTCTAGAAGATGGGAGAGTCAAAGTGTATGGCTGCGCTTCAGGCAAAATCCACTATCTAACTCGATTAAGTTCCTATTCGTTGATTCATGATACATAATGTGATAAGATTGCATTTGAATGTTTTGTAGGATCGATGAAAGGAGAGGAACCTTGATGAAACAGAGCAAGATGAGTCTAATCACGAAGAAATGGATCTCGATCGCATAAATTTGAAGATTAGATTTTGAGCTTAGATAGTTATGATAGAGTTGTTAGAAATTTTCCTTTTGAAATACATAGTTTTCAATGGATTTTGCATTGTAAGGACAAATGTTTTCCGCTGCTTTTATAAATAAAACAAATTTTCGTTTGACTTATTTATTTGTTTATTTCCTTGCAATGAAATCGTTTTGAAAATTGGTGTTTGCATATTTCTACAGTAAATGGATATGATTCTTATTTATGGTGTTTATGGAAAAGTCGAGAGTTTACCAAATAGGGAGAGTTTCTCATCGCCCAAGTTTCAATTGGACAGAAATTTGGAATCATGCAACTTGGTTGAACGAAGAATGAGAAATTTCATATTTGGAAATTAGACTAATTCATTGACAAAGTTTCAAGTGAAGGACTAGGAGATCGAGTACACAAAGTTGTGTGTTGATCAAGTCCACCATAAAAGTAACAAAGATATCCGTCATAATTTACTAAAGGTTTAGTAAATGTGATTATACTTACAAGATTAAGTGTAATTCTGAATTGATTGAAAAAGTTTAAATCAATAGCAAAACGAATAAAAAGAATCAAGTAGGCAGAAAGATGAAAGTTTCTCCAATCTAAGAAGAAGGGAGAGTACCTCTTATGCGTTATGATAGGTCTTAATGATTAAGAATCATATCTCAATTGATCCTCTAAGTGAGTCTTAGTACAACTGTATGTCTAAGAAGAGAAATCAAGAATTGAAGAAATGGTTAAATCAAAAAGTCAATCATACTTCGTTCCAATAACAAGTCTTAAAGTTAAAATTGTGGCAATAAGTGACAAGTATTAAGAAGTCTTTTTAACATTCGTCAAATGTGGAAAGTTGTGATGTCTTGGATAAGACAAAGACCAACTAGGACCATTTTATGAAGTGTTATGTTTTGATAAAAACTAAACTAACTCTTGAATATTTGGTTGTCAAGAAATGTTTATTAACAAGAGAATCTTATATGTCAAGGAGTCAGTGGGAGTCTTATTGGTCTTGAAAGGTTTCAAGAACAAATCAAATAAACCTTATCGATCATCACCAGCACACGAGTTGAGGTTTACAACCTATCGTGTTGACACTATTTTGTTTTCTATGCCATTCCAATTGAGTTAATTGTGCATATGAGTCCTATGAGTTCTCGTTTGAATGCACAAAAGGCAAGGACCTTGATCAATGGAAGGTACTTTGATAGGCAAAGGTGAACTGCTTAACTACTTGGAAGACATGGTGGGCAGTTGTGCTACCATAAGGCAAGAAATCAAGATTAAGAAAGTTCGGTCCATATGAGTTTGAATTTGTCGTAAACTTTGGTTTTAACAAATTCACAAGGATAAGAACACATACACCGTTTAAATCTAAGTGTCATAAGATTTCCTCCTTCATGAAAATGATTGTGAGGAAATGCTTTCACTAAGAAAGATTTTAAAAGGATAGTGATTGTAAAATTGCATTCTCAAATTCGATTATGGTTACAGTATCCCTTTCCATGATTTGAGTTGTGAGGTTTGGCAATTAGCCTTAATTGTTTAGACACACATATGAACTATCTAAGGCAAAGGTGTATAAGTTCAAGAAGCTTTGATAAAAGATTATCAAAGCACTAAGTATTAGAAACATGGACTTAAGAAATTCAATAGGTATTCTTTTTCTGAAAATTAAGATGTTTATAAATACATGTCGAAGCTAGTGGGAGCATAAGTGTTATGTTTTATAATAATCATCATGATAGTGGGAGCATAAATGTTATGATTGTATGATTATTAAGAAAGGTATTGCAAGGTGGCAATATTAATTATAGTAAACAAGAGTCATTCTTTGCAAAGTTGTAAGGATGGAATAGTTGTTTTGCTATAATTAAGGGAGAGAAGATTATGCTTCATTTCAAATCTAAAGGCTTAGGTTGAGAAATGTTGATAAATTTAGTCAAAGGTACATAGTGTGTTCTTAAAATTTCGATTATGATTACGGAATTCCTCTTCACAATTCGAATTTTGAGAACATAGCAAATAAAACATTATGCATCGTGTCCCATACGGTTCGGGTATAGGATCGATTGCAAATGCTTTAATATTTGAATAAAATAATTAAAAAACTATCAAAGGACAATCTAAAGTTCGACGAGGATTGGTTGCTTGTGAGTAGTTGGAAGCATGGTATTGGATGGACCATATCGACATTATTATGAATAGAAAAGATTCTATTAAGAATGAGTTGTCATATGCAAAATATGGAAATGTTTCCATATTGGATGGACCATATCGACATTATTATGAATAGATAAGATTCTATTAAGAATAAGTTGTCATATGGAAAATATGGGAACGTGTCCATATTGGGAATTGAATATTGAAAATCTATGTCTAGATTAGAAACATTTATGCAAAAGGATGTTCAAAGGAATGTACTTTGAGTGAGAGACATCATATCTAAGAAATTGTCTTGTAACAATCTCTGATAGAGGACTTTGTAATATCATTGGCAATAGTCTTTGTGACTTTGGTGCAATGACATTACGAAAGGATCATTGCATAAAATGTTAGAATCTAGCATATTCTATAAGTAGCAAGAATTTGATATTCTTTCACTTATGGAAAAGAATTTGGAGTTGTGAAATGAGAATGATTGGAAATGTGTTCAATTTGATCTATTTCACAAAGAAAGAACCATAGGTAAACATTGTGTGCATGCTAGGAGCATGGGACAAGTGTAATAATTCAAGTAAGAAGTCGATTACCCGAAACGACAAATAATGAGTAATCAATATGGTGATAAATAAAAGGTGTTTTATTTATGCTCAAAGGTTTGAGGCCATATGGGATTAGTATTATTCTTGTGTTTCATTTGCATGTTTTGACTTCCTGAATAATTTAATTGGTTTAGAACAGTCAAATTATTCGAACAGGCCACAGTCGTTCATATGTTGGAAGTAGATATGAATGAAGACTGTCGTGAATTGGTGTGTGGATTGTCTAAAAGAGTATTAGACATAAGTAAATGTTTGCTGCAACGTTCATGAGTGCTTATGAATAAGATTTGAGCATTGGATTAAACCCACGCTCACTTGGATCACTCCATGAATTGTATCACGAGTGATTGGTGAGACGATAACATCTTATATTCTTGAAACCGAGATGTGTGAGTTGTATCTTGCAAATCGGTTGCACATTGATAATATGTAAACGCACCAGTAACTTGGTGTCATAAAACATATTGTTGTGTGTGATTCGGTGAGTGAGTACAAGCAAGCATTGTATCAAAGTTTATCCGTTCCTTTTATCCAAAGTAGGATAAAAGCGATATCTTTGGGCCCCTCGATGATTTAGTGATGACAAACGTAAATGCTCGGCCGGGTAGGGCTAATTTGATTTATTCAATTAGTCAGTCGTCATAAATCGAGAATCGAGAAATAGTACAAAGAGGATGATTTGAAATCATGTCTCATACGATATCTAGAATGGAGGAATATATGATCCCTTATCTAAAGGACATGCGTATCTAATAGGATCAGAGTTGACAGTGGCTTTGGAAAGCTACGATTGCAGATCAGGATCTGAAGTCATAAGCATAATAGTTATTAGACTTATCCAAGTGGGAGACTGTTGGATTAGTGTCTAAGTCCATAACTATTTTGGTATGTACTTGACTCGATGGTGCATGGTCCTTTTGGGTTGCCTTCACCAAAGCAACTTGATAGGATGAATTATGGAGAGAAAGGATTAAATATGATTTATTAATATATTATGAGAATAATATATTAAAGGGGAAACCATATTGTTTAATTAATATTAGTCAAGAATTAATTGGTAATTAGTTTTGTAACTAAAAGAGATTAATTAAACTTAAGGGACTAGAATTGTAATTATAAGATAATTGCAATTTGGGCAATGGATTGTCTTATATTAAGGAGTGGACGAATTCTATGGGTAAACCCATAAGAAATCGTCCAAGTCCTTAAGGAAAGGAGTCCATGGGTTGCTTAGGGCATAAACATCCAAATTAGGGTTTCCTTATTAGATAACCCTAATAGCCTCACTATATATAGAACCCTTATGACCCAAAAACGTGGCTAAGCATCCTTCTAGGGTTTCACACGATTTTTTGGGTAGCCTCCATCCTCTCTCCTCTTCATCCTCTTGCTCTTTGTGTTTGTGAACCATTAGAGGAGTGACATTTGTGACTCTAAGCTTTCTAAAGTCAATACAAGGAGGAATTGAGATTGTTATTGCTACATAACAATCAAGGTATGATCTTAAACCTATTTTCATGTTAATATGATTACTTGAATGCTAGAATTAGGGTTTATAGTCTTGGATAACTTGCATGTACAATAGAGAAACCTAGATCCAAGCATTAGGGTTTGTATGAGCACATAGGATGTTCTTATGACCAAAACCCATCATGTCATACACATACAAAACTAGAAAGCTAACTATACTCCCATTAGCCTTCATATATACGTAGGACTCATCCTCATTTCTCGAAAATCCAAACTCTTTGACTTTTTCATCGAAACAAAGATTCCATCTGCGAGATGCTTGCTTTAATCCATAAATGGATTTCTCAACCTTGCATACTCTATTGGGGTATTTGGCATCCACAAACCCTTCTAGGTGACACATGTAAACATCTTTAGTCAGCTTCCCATTAAGGAAAGAAGTTTTGACATCCATCTACGAAATTTTATAATCATGAAACACATCGATAGTCAACATAATCCTAATAGACTTGCTCTTGGCCACAGGTGAGAAGGTCTCATCATAGTCGACCCCCGTGATTTGAGTAAAGCCCTTCGTAACCAGTCGTGCCTTAAACATCTGCACATTCCCATCCATGTTGGTCTTCTTCTTGAAGATCTATTTGCACCCGACCGTCTTACGACTAGTTACATTGTCAACCAAGTTCCAAACTTGATTATCATACATGGACTAAATCTCGCTTTCCATCGCCTCTTTCCATTTTACAGACTCAGGGAACCCCATGGCTTCCCTATCAGATCTGAGCATCTTTATCTTCCTGCCCAATTGATTCTCCACTTCTTGCTTAAACTCTTTGAACTTTCAAAAGTTTCCGACTTGGGCTAGATAAAGTAGATATATCCATATCTGCTATAATCATCGGTGAAAGCTACAAAGAAGTGGTTAGCATCCCTTGTGGTGGATCTAAAGGGCCCACACAAATCTGTGTGTATGAGATCCAATAATCCCTCACCTATTTCACAAGTACCAGCGAAAGGTGATTTAGTCATCTTTCCAAGAAAACAAGATTCACACGTGTCATCTGACTTTAGGTCAAACAACTCTAAGACTCCATCCTTTTGGATTTGGGCTATGTGTTTCTTGTTTACATGTCCAAGATGACAATGCCACAAGCATGCCTTGTCCAAACCATTGGATGAATCAATATGCAACACATTATTTCCTAAGTTGTCTACAACCATCATAGTTTCATATATACCATTACAAGGCAATGCTTCAAAATAAAAAGTACCATTATAGAAAACATTAACAGAACGAACTTCATTATTAAATGAAAATCTAAAACCTTGTCTCTACAAACCATGAAAATAAACAATATTCCTCGCCATTTCTGACGAGTAGCAACAATTGTTCAAATCTAATCCTAACCCACTACTAAGCACTAAAGAATAAACTCCAATCCTGGTGACAGGCGACGCTCTCCTATTCCCCATGATCAAGTTCATCTTCCCATGCTCCACATCCCTACTTCTTCTTAGACCCTGCAAATCTGAACAAATGTGAAACCCACATCCTGTATCAAGGACCCAAGAACTAGCATGTGATGAGTTATTAGATTGAATCGTGTAAATACTTGCGAAAGTGGGCTTTAGTTTCCCATCCTTGATGTCCTGCGGATACTTAGGGCGGCTTCGTTTCCAATGCCCTTCGTTATGACAATAGAAGCACTCTGCTTCTTTTGGATTAGATGAAGGAGCAGCAGAACCACCTTTTCCTTTGGATCCACTCGAAGTAGATCCATCATGAGACTTTCCCTTGTGATTCTTAGAGGGAGATTTCCTCTTTTTCCCCTTCCCAATTCCAATAGCCAGGACTGGGGTAGTAGTGGTAGTAGGAGTAGACATGACCACTTTGTCTTTGAGTCCACTTTCAACAGTTCTCAACAGACCTTGAAGTTTACTCAAGGTGACCTCCTCCTTGTTCATATGGTAAGTCATCTTGAACTCGTTGTAACAAGGAGGTAAAGAGTGTAGGATTATATCAATCGCTAACTCTTCGTCAAAGTTGACATTCAACTTGAGCAATCGATCCACATACCTTTGCATCCTTTGCAAGTGGCTCATGATGGACTCTCCATCCTTCATCTTGGTCATGATTATCGAGGAAACAATCTCGTACCTCTCTTGACGTGCACTTTGATGGCACCTTTCCATTAATTCTTGCAACATCTCATAAGGCCAGTAGTCCTCGTAAAACTGTTGGAGCGTAGGAGTCATAGTGGTGACCATGATACATGACACCTTTGTTGCGTCCTTCTCATGGGCCTTATACTCAGCTATCTGTTTAAGAGTAGATTTAGTTTCATTGATCCCGTTGAGTTGGTTGTCGAGAACATATTCCTTTTCTTCATAGCGTAATGCCATTCGAATGTTGCGAATCTAGTCATTGAAGTTGGATCCATCAAAGGTGACCCTCGCACAAATGTTCATGAAAGAAAATGAGCTAGATGAGTTGGATTTCGAGCTAGAAATGTTGTTTGGTCCAGACATTTGAAAAGAAAAAGAACAAAGTTTAGATTAGATAAAGAATCCTTAATATAACACCCAAATGAAATATTAAGGCTAGTACCCAACACAATATTTTACAATCTGGAAGAGAGATGCCGAAATCCAATTGTAAATATTTGAAGGTAGGTAAATGACGATTTACCAATTCCACCACAAAAAAACAAAATGAAGAATTAGGTTTTAAATGAAATAAAATTCCTAGATTCTTTTGAGATTCATTGAACTGTTCAATGACATGTTTAATCTCGATTATGCCCTTCAAGTTTGTGACTGGGATACCGAGGATCACAAACAAGGTGTGAATAACAATGCAAATTGGCTTGGCACTCTCGATTCATTTGTCACCTAATCAATGTGTCGGTTAACGACACACGCTCCATTGATCTATGATAATTCTCGAGCTACCCTTTGCCACCCTTGTTAGTCCAAGTTAGTGTGTCGGTTATCCACACACGCTCCACTAAAGACTTGGCATGGTGAAAAGTGTAATTTCATGGAATAGCATCATTTTCACATTTTCCTAAAGTAACTAAGATTAGGAATTTATGAAAACGTTTAGTTAATTTATAATATTCATTATACTTATTAATGAAAAATTAGTTGTCCTATCCTACCCGTTCGGCTAACGACCCTTCACCAATCAATGAAGCGGTGGGTGAGAGTGGAAACCCATTCAACTGTCATTTTATAGACAGTTTCGTTATACCCCCCCTTATAGATCGGCTTCGTGAATGAGGCCTACTAACGGCAAGACTGCCTCATCTTATAGATATATATATATATAAGTATTAAGCTTTTAATATTCTAATAGTATAAGGGTTGTATTTTAAACTTTTAAAACACTAGAATTTTAGAATATAATATTTCATAATTAAAACCTTTTAATCAAATTTTAAATTCCAAAACTTGAGGACAAGTATTGAAGCTTTTCAAAACTTCTAGATCAAATTTTAAAATAATTAAAATAATCATATAATTTTATCTTTATCAAAGTTTGACCTAATCTAATTTTATTTGGTAAGATAAATTCAATTCAAAATTTACAAATAATTAATATATCATATAATCTTGTAATAATCTTAAAATTTGACATTTATCTTTCAGTTAGATGAGCATATTCATTACCATATCAAAAAAATCTAATTTAAGCTTGAAATCTAAAAAATCTGCCAACAGACGACTCAACTTGTTGAGTTCCACATTAGACTCGTCGAGTTCATCTGGCAGATTCTAGAGTTCGATTGCTTTCTCCTTTGAACAATTAACCATGTCATCAAATATAACCAAAAAACACTTAAGCTCTGATACCACTGATCGGTTTAAGCACTACAACATTCATATGGTGTACATGCAACCCTAATGCTTTGGATCTAGGTTTTTCTCAACTTATACATGCAATAAATTATCCAAAGCATAAACCCTAATCTAGTATAAAATTTTCGAAATTGATGACTTAAACAAAGTTAGAAGAATACATTTTCTTGTAGCTTGTTGATCTTGACCTTTAAGAGCTTAGTGCCTCAATTGTTGCACCTCTAATGGAGTCACAAACACCATTAGCAACAAGAAAGAACAAGAGAGAGAAGGGAGGCTCTAGAAGTCGGCTAGGGTTCTCTAAGAAAGCATAGGGCCGATTTCATGAAGTCAAGGGGTGTATTTATAGTTAAGCTGCTAGGGTTTCAGGTAAAACCCTAATATGACTAAATTGTAAGTTGGCGTCGCTTACAATTGAGGATACCATGAAAAAAACTTGAATTCTCATCTCCCTCTATGCTCCACTTGGTCTTAGCTTTATGCGCAGGTTAATATGAGAAAGATGATTCAGATTCACCAACTCCTTTAAAAGAGTGACCCGTTGCTCTCTCAAAAGATCCGAACCAACATCATTCATAAGACTCCCATCTAGGGCCTCGATCTTAACTTGTAACTCTTTCCTCTTGTTGGACAGCTGGAGTCGAGAACTAGAATTCCACACCCTCCGATTAGACTTAAGAAACTGAAGTTTCTTCTTAAAAATAATCCAAGTGTAACATACCCCTCTGGCACGTATCACAATATTGTCCACTTTGGGCTCCCGACATGAAAACTTCATAGGGGTCACCTATCTTTGGATTGGTCTTGCTCGGGCACACTTAACTTTAGAGTTCTTATGGGATTTGCTGCCCTCACGGATTTAAAACACATTGTAACAAGGAAGGTATCCACACCCCTTATAAGGAAATGTTTCATTCTCCTTCCAAGCCAATGTGGGATCAGGTATAACCCACCTTCATCGCCCATTATAGGGTTCGACTTCGTTGTCGAACACATCGACTCGTGCACCATCTCTGATACCATTTGTAACATCCCCCCCCCCCGGGAAGTTTTCGTACAGGGAGCCTAAAGTGGACAATATTGTGATACATGCCAGAGGGGGATGTTACACCAAGGGTTCATATCCACCAACCCAACCACCAATTGCGACCAAGAGCCACGTACTATCTCATCAAAATCATCTAATTCAAACCAAGAGTGAAAAATCCGAAAAAGAGTAGGACCGTAATCAACAGGTTGTTCTATCAAAATAATGAGACGATGATCTAGTAAATTCTTTTCCAAAACCAAGCTCGTCATATGAGGAAAATTATGCAATAAACCCTCTATGATAAGAAATCTATTGAGTTTGCTAAATTTTCGAACCCCATCTATCGCTCCAAGTAAATCTAGGCCCTCCTAAAGGAACATCCACCAAATTGGCATATTCTATAAAATCATTAAAATATCTAGAAGTCATCGAATTAAAACGAGACCCCAATCGCTCCGACTCATCTCGAACTTCATTAAAATCGCCCATAAAAATACACTCTCCTAGAAAAGAAACAACCATCTCTAAAATGTTAGCCCACAGATTCCTTTTACAAACAGCCCCTTGGGGCTCATAAATAACAAAAAACATAACATCCAAACCCAACCGCGACCAAACAACCTCAACAACAACAAACCAATCACTAATAATCACCTATTTCTGAGAAATAAAATGCGGGTTCCAAATAGCTAGAATACCACCCGAACCTACACGAGATGGAGAAAAAGCATGCATAAAAGAATAATTCCACCAAAACGACCGAACCGACACTAAATCCATAACTTCCATTTTTGTTTCTTGAATGGCTAGAAAATTTACTTTATGAAGATGACATAAATTTCTAACCCACCCTCGCTTATCTACATAAACGGCTCCATAAATGCTCAATTAAAGACAATTCATGGATAATTAATACACATCCCGTGACCTTCAATAATTTCTTTCACCCTTTCAAAACACCCTTCCATAACAATCTCATACATATCACATAAGACCCTCCGGTCAACTCATAATACCACTCTAGGTTACGTATAGTGAGAAGACTCACCTCGTCTAACTCGGTAACTCATAAATCTCGGACTCCGTGAAAATAAGATCTAGCATTCGCCTAATCATACGAAATAAACACTCGGCATCAACACATTTCCCAAGGCTAGACCATTCCCTCTCTTAGCACTCTTAGGAGGGTAAAAGACCATTTTACCCCTCTCATGGTGCAAATATACTAAAGCTGACCAAACCCTAAAAGTCAAAAAAAGTCAACCCCTTGGGTTACGCTGCGCGTACCAAACATGTACACTGGGCATACCCGGTGCCTTCACAGAATCGGGGTGCGCCACCCCCTACGCTGCTCGTACTGGGATTACACCCAACGTAAATCCTGGTTCAACCATATTGAGTATTTTGGTCTTAAACGGTTAAGACAAGAACTCATATTCCAGATCTGACTTCTTTAAGGGTCCTTACTCCATAAAGTTGAAACCTTTAAGCCTTACATGGCTGTAAAGATCATCTATCACTCAAAACACCTTTCCTCTTACCATATTAAGACCTAACTCATGCATGACTCGATATCCACGACCAAGATTGGATTTTTATGAATCCTCAACACATATTACACTGGGGAAGGCTAGATCTATACTTATGGAGACTCTTTGCACACAAAGTGCACACGAAGTCTCCACCTTTGAACCAAATACCCTAAAATGGGTCCAAAAAGCAAAACTCTTGAAGGACAAGGAAAGCTTTGAGTTTTTTACCTCAAAAGGGATCTCTAACCATGGTAGAACTCGGATCTACTCTTGTTCTTCCACTTCTAGCTCCAACAATGGCTTCCTCTTCTCCTTCTTCACCTTAAAAAGGTACCTTGAAACTCAAGAACACACACAAGCTTAAACATGGATTTCTGCACTCTAAGGGCTCATTCAAAGGGGGTATGGTGGCTTGGGCATAGGACTAAACGTTCTTTTTATAGTGCATAAGCCAGAAATTAGGGTTTGCATCTAGAAACACTACGCCCAGCGTAACCCTGGGTACGCCCAACGTACCCAGGCGAGTCCGCGTTCAAAATAAGTGCGTGAGTACGCGTGGCGTATGCCTTATTAAGCCGAGCATACTCACAACCAACACACAACTTAAAGGGACTCATCTTATCAACTCTCAAAATAGAAGGGATATAAAGGATACCTGAATTTCGGGCTGTTACAATTCTCCCCCACTAGAACCAGACTTCCCCCTCGAAGTCTCATGTTGAAAACAACTCCGGATGCTGCTCCAGCATCTCTGACTCCGGCTCCCAGGTTAGCTCGAACCCCCTCCGATTCTGCCACTGAACCTGAACTAAGCGCACCTCCTTGTTTCTCAGAACCTTGATCTTCCGATCAAAGATTGCAATCGGCATCTCGACATAATTCAAACTTGCTTCCACCTGGATATCCTCCAGTGGTACCACTGCCGACCCATCGACTATACACTTCCTCAGTTGCGACATGTGGAAAGTATCATGAATCTGGTCCAAATCCACAGGTTGCTCCAAGCGATACGCTACCCTGCCCACCCTCTCGATCACTCTAAACGGCCTAATATACGGGGGCCCCAGCTTGCTCCTCTTCCTGAATCGGATCACTCCTTTCCAAGGAGATACCTTCATGAGCACGAAATCCCCGACCTGGAACTCGAGCTTGGATCGTCGCCTATCCGCACAACTCTTATGGCGACTCTGAGCGGTCAACAACCTTTGTCTGACCTGTTGTATCTGCTCTGTCGTGTGAAGCACTATCTCATCAGGTGATATCCCGACCTCAAGTCTATCTTGGAGAACCAATACGCTTCTTGCAACTGATCGAACAGATCGTCGATCCTCGGTAACGGATAACGGTTCCTGACCATCAACTTGTTCAACTCCCAATAATCAATGCGCATCCGGTGTGAACCATCCTTTTTCTTGACAAAAAGGATCGGCGCTCCCCATGGTGAGCTACTCGGTCTAATAAACCCCTTTCCTAGTAGCTCCTGAAGTTGCGAGGATAACTCTTACATCTCGAGCGGCGCAAGGCGATAGGGTGCCTTGGCAATAGGTGCCGCCCCGGTACCAAGTCGATACGAAACTCCACGTGCCTCTCGGGAGGCACACCTGGCAACTCCTCGGGGAAAACATCAGGGAACTCCTACACAATCGGGACCTCATCAATCGAACTTGGCCTCCCAGCGGCTGCTCGCGTGTCCACCACATAGGCCACAAACCCCTACAGCCCTGATGTAAACTCTGCCTCGCGCTAGCAGCCGAACGAAATGCTGACTCAGGACGGTTACCCTCACTGTACACCGTAAGTACTCCCCCACTAGGGTCTCGAATCATCACCAACTGACGCTTGCAGTCTATAATAGCTACAAATTGGCTCAACCAATTCATTCCCACTATGACACATACGTCCCCCATCGCAATCGAGACTAGATCGATCGGGAACCCCACAACGAAGATCTCAAGTCTACATCCTCGAATCACCTCCATGGCGTACACCGCTCGCTCATTAGCTATAGAAACTCGCAAAGGTCGACTCAATGCCTCTCGACAAATACTGATATGATGACTAAAAGCTAACGACACAAAAGATCGACTCGCTCCCGAGTCAAATAGCACTAAGGCAGGTACAAAATTCACAAAAAAGGTACCCACGCATATCATAATATAAGCATAATATCTTAGACTCAAATTAAATAGAGAGAAGAATACATACCAGCCAACAACGTCGGGTGATGCGCGGACCTCCTTCGTTGTCAACGGGAAGGCTCTCCCGCGAGCCTTCGGCGCCTCGATCATTGCTGGCTGAACCTCGGTTGCCCTAGCAGCAGGCGCAGATCCCTGCGCTGATCCCTGATGTAGCTGAGGGCACTCGGCCTTCCGATGGCCGGTCTGGTTGCAATGGAAGCAAACAGAAAATCCCTTGGCGCAATCCCTCGTGATATGCCCCTCCTTCCCGCACTTGTAGCATACTCCCGCTCTGCACGACCCCTCGTGACTCTTGCCGCACTTCCCACAAGTGCGGCCCTTCGTGATCCTAGATCTCGAATCAGCGGGCCTGACTCGCTTGGCTACCGGCTGAGACTGTGCCGGCCCCCGATCCTTCCCCTGAGACTCCGCCTCCTCCCTGGCCTGAGTCTCCAGCTCTATCTCACTCTTCCGAGAATTTACCTGGAGCTCGGAAAATATCCGGTAGGTCGAGTTCTCCACGAACTCCCGAATATCTCTCCTCAGTACACTCAGATACCGGCTCATGCGAGCCTGCTCGGTAGACACCTGCTCAGGGAAAAACATCGCGCTCTCATGAAACTTCTGCGTAATCACAGTAACTGAATCAGTACCCTGCTTGAGGGTCAAAAACTCGTGAGCCATTCGTTCCCTTTCCATAGGGGGAACCTACTCATCACAAAACATGGTGGTAAACCTTTCCAAGGTCACCGTAGTAAGCTCAGTTGGGGAGAAATCTGCTGACACGAACTTCCACCAGTCCTTCGCCCCCAAGCGAAGCTGGTTCAGCGCGAACCGCACTCTCAAATGTTCCAGACACGAACAAGTGTAAAAGCATCCCTCAACAATCTGCAATCCATCTCATAGCAGCAATCGGATCATGTGTCCCATCGAACTCGGGTGGCTTCGTGTTGCTGAACTCCCGATACAACAACGAATCTCCCCCCTGCGGCCTGGCAGCCGCGACGGCTGTGGTGGCTGCAGCAACAACAGCATCTGTAAGAGCGGAATTTCGCTCATCAAAATTCTCAATCAACGTGGTCTTGATAGACCCAAACATCTCCGGTATCTCAGCCCGTATGGCCGCAGCCACCTTCTCATGAATCAACCGACGGATCTCCTCGTCGCTGACACCGCTTCTCCTAGGTGTGTGTCGTGTCCCAACCATAATATCTCCAAAAAAAACATAAAAACATCAGAGACTCGATCAAGCATACTCGTACTCGATAACGCAAGCCTACTCGTCCTTCAGTATCCTAAGGAATCTTACTTGGACTGCTCACTTATCCGGTGTCATCAGTAGTATGGGCCCTATACTACCGACCACACAACATTAGCATTCACCACAAGTCCTCCTCCTTGGATCCCGGATCGCAAGTACTCTACTCTCGCTATGCATTGGCTACCCTCCGGTAGACCTCTCATGAGCTCCTAACTGCTACCTACTCACTCTCAAGGCATCTCATAGCAGCAGTAATCTCCTAGGCTAAGGCATCACAAATCAGGCCACTCTAGTCCTAATATGAATACCTAGCCTACTCTAGCATGCATAACATAACATATCATATCTCATAACACATAATGTAAGGGTATTTTAGGGATTCACTGTTCGGGCGCTGACTGACCGGACACACTGTTCCGCTCTGGTTGTCTATAAACCTCTTACTCTTTTTAGAAAATTTAGTTTTATTGTTGAAAATTTCGCAAATCCCCAGTTTAAGTTTAGATACGCCCGAAGGTGCATCCGATTCCCTCAAACCAAGGCTCTGATACCAACTTGTAACGATGATATTTTCAAAGCAAAATTTTCATTTTTCAACAACCAAATTTATATATAAAATATTCTCAAAAAGTATTCCACAATAGTTATCAAATCAAAACATATCCCAAGATTACAAATCAAATCTCCTCTCTGTGTGAACGGGTCACGCCGGTGCCTTTCCACGGTCCTCGCTAGTACCTGAAACACATAACACAATAACTGTAAGCATAAATGCTTAGTGAGTTCCCCAAAATACCACATACAACACATACGCCACTCGAGGCTACTGTACGACCCTCCGGTCGATGTGTCTCAGCGGGACCCTCCAGTCCCGTAGCTCGTTGGACCCTCTAGTCCGATCATAGCTCGTTGGGCCCTCCGGCCCAGTCTGTCTTGTTGGACCCTCCGGTCCGGTCTGAATCGTTGGACCCTCCGGTCCGGTCTATACAAATATATATATATATATATATATATATATATATATATATATATATATATATATATATATATATATATATATATATATATATATATATATATATATATATATATATATATATCATACCTACATCACATAGAACATAATCCCATACATGGCACACAATCTCGTACATAGCACATAAGACCCTCCGCTCAACTCATAATACCACTCTAGGTAACGTATAGTGAGAAGACTCACCTCGTGTAACTCGGTAACTCATAAATCTCGGATTCCGTGAAAATAGGATTTAGCCTCCGCCTAATCATACGAAATAAACACTCGGCATCAACACATTTCCCAAGGCTAGACCATTCCCTCTCTTAGCACTCTCAGGAGGGTAAAAGACCATTTTACCCCTCTCATGGCGCAAATACCCTAAAGTTGACCAAACCCTAAAAGTGAACAAAAGTCAACCCTGTGGGTTACGCTGCGCGTACCAAACATGTACGTTGGGCGTACCCGGTGCCTTCACAGAATCAGGGTGCGCCACCCCCTAAGCTGCGCGTACTGGGATTACGCCCAATGTAAATCTCGGTTCAGCCATATTGAGTATTTTGGTCTTAAACGGTTAAGACAAGAACTCATATTCCAGATCCGACTTCTCTAAGTGTCCTTACTCCATAAATTTGAAACCTTTAAGCCTTGCATGGCTGTAAAGATCATCTATCACTCAAAACACCTTTCCTCTTTCCATATTAAGACCCTAACTCATGCATGACTCAATATCCACGACCAAGATTGGATTTTTATGAATCCTCAACATATATTACACTGGGGAAGGCCAGATCTAGGCTTATGGAGACTCTTTGCACACAAAGTGCACACAAAGTCTCCACCTTTGAACCAAAAACCCTAAAATGGGTCCAAAAACCAAAACTATTGAAGGAAAAGGAAAGCTTTGAGCTTTTTATCTCAAAAGGGATCTCCAACCACTGTAGAACTCTGATCTCCTCTTGCTCTTGCACTTCTAGCTCCAACAATGGATTCCTCTTTTCCTTCTTCACCTCAAAAAGGTACCTTCAAGCTCAAGAACACACACAAGCTTAAACACGGATTTCTGCACTCTAAGGGCTCATTCAAGGAGGGCATGGTGGCTGGGATAAAGGACTAAGCGTTCCTTTTATAGTGCACAAGCCAGAAATTAGGGTTTGCATCTGGGCACACTACGCCCAACGTAACCCTGGGTACGCCCAACGTACCCGGGCGAGTCCGCGTTCAAAATAAGCGCATGAGTACGCGCGGCGTACGCCTCATTACGCCCAGCATACTCACAACCAACACACAACTTAAAGGGACTCATCTTGCCAACTCTCAAAATAGAAGGGTTATAAAGCTTACCTGAATTTCGGACTGTTACAAGGGTCATCTGAACATTCATCTTTGTCATGTAGTGAAAAATTACTTCCACCCTCTTCAATTAAAATTTGATCCTTATCTACACCCATGTCATTTTTTCTAAGACCAGATGAGAACGAAGGATTCCAGCCAGGAGCTTCTTTGAAACTTATTGGAAACACCACACCATCCACTCTAATATACATTAACTCCAAAATGATTTCAAAAAAACTAGTCAAAATACAAACATGATTCTTGTAAATGTCTTTACCTAACCCATCATCAAGATGAACAAATAGTTCCCCATTTGGCCACAATCTTCCTAAATGTCGATTTACTCCAAGCACGTATAGGAACTCCTTCTCCTTCTTATTTGATTTGTAATTTTATGTTATACATCATCTCAAGGTCCTATATTCACCCCATATATGGTGGATGATGGATCTAGGGGATTACATGTGGCAAAAGATCATGGAAACCCTAAAAGGGAGAATGGTGATTTTATGTGCTTTATGTTCATTTTCATGTTGATTGTTATTACAATCTTGTGGAAAAATGAAATCCTAATGATACCTAACCCTTTTTAGTATCACCATGATTATGGGGACTAAATTGGGATGATGAACACATCTTAAAATGTGTTTCAAAGGGAGAAGGATGGATAAGCCAAAAAGGAATCACAGGTGGCTACGATTATGTTTTCCATCAGATCTGTAGTCATTTTGTAAAACTCATATCTTGAGCTCTAGAACTCAAACGGACCCCAAACTAGTTCCAAAAGTTCAAAAATTGAGTTGGATAACTTTCTTAATAAGGCCAACCTCACTTATAAGGACCGTATCTGTGGGAAAGAATGGCATCTTTGCTGTTAGGTCTGATCCGGGTCTGTTCTGATATGTCATTTTGTTTTCCTCATTTCTAAGGCTTGGAAAAGGATCTAGAGTGATTCCAAGTTTCTATATGTTCCATATATTATGAATTTAAGATCTTGAGAAGATGCGGTGTTATTTCCAATTATAAATTGGTTAGAATGGATCCACACTCCATATCAGTGGGCAGTCACCAGCTTTTGCTAGTGCTGTGATTGTCCACAATGTGAATTTTATATCTGGAGTTTGGGAGATGGTTTGTATTCAATTTTAACTCTGAGACTTTCATTTTTATGTACTTTACTTCTATTAATTTTGTTTTGGACGAATTCTACTCACATGTTAGGTAGAATTGGCCAACATGACTTGACTGTATTGTTGGAGACAGAAGTGATACACCATTTTGTAAAATTCATATTTAATTCATCTTTTAGAGTTAGTATGAGTTCTTTATAGTTGTGGAATCCTGAGCAATCATATTTTCCTATAAAATTTAGTTAAAGATATATTTCTGTTTTAGATTTTGTAGTAAATCCGTTTTAAACAGCAGGTCTGTTTTAGAGACCTTGCTGTGATTACTCTTTTCTCAACTCATAGCTTCATTACTTCTCCTTTCTAACCGTTAGTCCTTCTTAGGTGGGGTTTTTCAGTTTACTCAAGCTTGGTAGCATTATTTGATTCTTAGCTATCCATACTACTCACTCAAGGTGAGTTCTCTCACACTTTTGTATTGATGATTGTGTTTGCTAGTTAGCTCGTGTGTGATTATTTGAATTTGTTATAAAAGCATGCTATATAAGTATTGTTTTAATTCGTACATGTGCAATCTATGTAACTAATCATGGATATGGGGACACCACCAAAGGATATGGATTTACCGGTGCGGTGGGTAGGTAAGATCACCAACGTAATACTCATCGTGAGGTGCGGTGATTAGGGCCAAGTGATACGGGATATTCCCGGTGCGGCCCAAACCTACAAGTCCTTCTTGTATTATTGGCGTTGATTCATTCTTTGCCCTTATTATCAAACTATAATTGGAAAATGGATTAGGGTTAGTAAATATGAATGTTAGTACAATGTCTGTGTTTGAATTCACTAAGCTTTGTGCTTACGTTTTCCCTTATAACTTTTCAGGTGTTAAGATTAAAGAGGCTAGGGCTTGACATGGAGCACCGGGACATCACTACTAGTTATTTTTGTTGGGACCTTATTATTATTATTACTTACGCACTTATTTTATAAGATTATTATGTGTATGGATTATGTTATGACTATTTCAGTTGTTTTAATTTAATGTAAGATGGGTTTTAAAAGTTTAAAATTTTTGCAAAAATTTGGGTGTCACAAGTTGGTATCAGAGCCACAATTTGAGGGAACTAGGCATTCTTGTGGATGTTCTAGACTCAAATTTGAGGCTCTATAAGAGTTTATTTTCTTTTTAAAAGATTTTTCAAACTTTCTGAAGACTAGTAGTGGAAGATGTCGCGGTATGTCAGTCGTCCAGCCAAGTAAGCCTTATTTCTTATGTTAAATGTTTACGTTAAATTGTTGACTATGAATTGGATTCTACTAGTCTAAAAATGTAAGATTACACACTTATTTAATGTTAACATGTGAGAAAGTTGTACAACTAACGGCTAGAGCGAGCTGGATATTTTGAAACTAGATGCGAATGCGAAATTGGAACTTGTGTGGAAGGTAGTAGAAGGGCCCCTACTATTTGAAGCATCGGTGCCGGTTTCGGGTCGGGGCAAGGTTGAGAAATTTTCGGCAAGCTGAGTGTTTCGTCTTCCTAGAAATATCTAGGCTGAATTATTTCTAAATATTTTCCTCCTTCTACGGATACAGATGGCTCCGCCTGCTCGCCTTAATCAGCTATAAATGGAGCAAGTTAGGAATATTGTCACTGAGGAATTCAATAACGCTTTCAACGAACTAATCCCGAGCATGACCAATGACATAATCAACCAGGTCAAAGCTCTTCTGGATGAGCACCTCGCAGCTATTCCCGGGGGAGCGTTACCGGCTCCACCCGTTCGGGATTCGGCATACTACTTCAAGAAGTTCAGCAAGTGTAGCCCTCCTCTTTGGAACGGTGAATCAGACCCAGTTGCTGCTAAGCACTGGGTGTCAGATGTTGATGCCTTCATGACTGTTGGGTGTCCGGACCAGTACAAAGTTGTGATCGCCATGAATCAGCTGTGAAAAAGGGGAAAGACATGGTGGAACAACATCACCGCTCTATTAAACGAAGAAGAAGAGAGGGCCATGTCTTGGGCCCAATTTGTGGAGAGGTTTGAGGCACAATATGTGCCTAAGGTGGAGCAGCAGCGGATGCAGCAAGAGTTCATGGCCTTACAGCAAACTACCGAGTCTGTTAGCGACCTGAATGCCAAGTTCTTGGAGATGCTATCTTTTTGTCCCTCGTTTGCTGGGAACGAGGCCTGGTTGGTCAGCCGATACACTACCATTCTACGTACCAAGATTCAGGAATTCGTTAGCATGCAGGAGTTCCCGACTTTATCCGTGATCATGGATACAGTGAGGAGGAGGGAAATCGAGTTGCAGACCCAGTCCAAGAGGAAGGCCAATGACACCTCCTCTAAGACATCCGGAGATGCCCAGAAAAAGCAAAAGCAGGGTGGTAAGTCAAGGTATGAGTACAGGCTGTCTTCAGGTCAGGGCGAGAAAAATCCGTTGATATGCTACAACTGCAAAAAGCCAGGGCATCATTGGAAGAATTGTAGGGCTCCCCCTGCGAGTGCAGTTCCTCAGATTACTTTTGCTGCTCCCGTCTGCTATCACTACAACAAGACGGGACACAAGAAGCCCGAATGCCCGAAGTTGAAGGCTGGTAAAGGAGGCGGGGGTACAAATCCTGCATTTGCATCGTCTTCTAAGGGACCCACTATAGTGACACGAGGTCGTGCTCACCAGATGACTGCGGATGAGCCGGTGATTACCGCGACAGTGGCAGGTAATTTTTTTTCTTTTCTCTCCTGCCATTATTTAATAAATGGTAGTTAGAATTGTTTACATGATTGTATGTGGTAAATCAGGCACTTATTTGCTAGATTCTGATCCTGCTGTTGTTATGTTTGATAGCGGTGCTACCCATTCTTTTGTATCTCGCACGTTTATTAATCGTTTGGGGTGTAGTATCGGAATATTGGCTCGCCCAATGGTTGTCGAAGTTGCCGACTACCGCACTATTTATGTCACCAATGTTTATCGGGGTTGCACTCTCGAGTTTTCTGGAGTTGAATTCCCTATTGATCTTATCCCTATTGCGATGCGAGAGCTCTACGTTATCATAGGCATGGATTGGCTTGATGCGTTTGATGCGGAAATCTATCGTAAGAAGCAAGTTCATGTTCGAAACCCTAGAGGTGGAGAACTTATTATTCAGGGGGACATTCCCCGCCTGGCTATGGCTTCTTGCTCTTCTACTATAGCACTAGATGACGTTCCTATTGTTTCCGACTTCAGCGATGTCTTTCCAAAGGAACTCCCTGGCTTGCCATCTATTCGGCAAGTGGAGTTTCACATTGATTTGGTGTCAGGTGTGACTCTGGTAGCGAAATCTCTGTACTGCTTGGCACCACCTGAAATGAAAGAGCTCCAAGATCAACTTCAAGAACTAAGTGATAAAGGGTTTATACGGCCAAGCTGCTCGCCTTGGGGTGCTCCTATTCTCTTTGTGAAGAAGAAAGATGGATCCCATCGAATTTGTATTGATTATAGGGAGCTAAACAAGCGCACGATAAGGAATAGGTACCCGTTGCCACGTGTTGACGATCTTTTCGATCAGCTTCAGGGAGCATCTTGGTTTTCCAAGATTGATTTACGTTCCGGTTACCATCAGATGCGGGTTTGTGACATCCCCAAAATCTCGGCCAGAAAAGACCGATTTTCATTTATGCTTTTAAAATAATTTCAGAGTAAATCCATTTGATTTGAAAGAATTGCGGAATTTGTTCCCAAAAACAAAACATGATAAAACAATGTTTACCAAAGCATTTCATAAAAGAAATGTATGTTCCAATATAGACCAATAAGCATAAACAATAACATTACAAGTCATTCAACAAATATATACACATACTGTAACGCCTGTGTTTCTGGGCTTGCCATTTTTAGCAATGTAATGGTCTAGGTTAACCTTTGTAACCCGCTTTGAAATAATAAGATTGTATTATTTGAGTATTGTGTGTTTTGTGCTTAATTGCTTAATTATGTGGTTTGATTAATTAAGAATCAAAATAAGCGTCAAAATTTAAGTGTAATATAAACTTGATATCTTTAGATAATGTTGTAGTAGTTGAAACAAGGTTTCCGGAGATATAAAGAATGCCGAAATCCGAGTTATAACGAGGAAGTTATGACCTGTCGAAGTTTCGCGACAGAACCGGCAACGCTGATTAACGTAAAAAGTGAAATTTACGTTAGAGCGATATTTAGCTTTAGTGATCTAAACGAGAATCTAAGATCTTGTTGTTAGTATCAAAACGATAAAAAGTTAGGTGACAACGGACGTCAAACGAAGAAGTTATGAATTTATAACAAAATTTTATGTCCCGGCCTATTAAAAATAAATAATAAAAGTAAAGTCAAAATTAACCGACGGAGTCTAAACAAAAGTTGTAGAGCGTAGTCTCACCTTTCCGTGGATATAAAGAACGTCGAAAACGGAGTTCGTATGAAGAAGATATGAATTTCCGAAGTTTGATAAATAATTTGTATTTATTTTTAAATCAAAATTCGGAAGCCTTATCCGAAGGCGAGTCATCGATCCGATCCGACTTACGCGCCGCGTAAGTGAGTACGCCCCGCGTACTCCAAAAGTGTCGACATCGCAGCAAGTGGCTTCGGATACGTAAGCGATGACGTTTCTGAGGCACGTACGCCCCGCGTACGCACGTACGCCCCGCGTACGAGAGGCTTCCAGCCTCCTATAAATAGGATGCGAGGGTTCCGGGTTTATTTGCTAATTTCCTCTCGTTTTTGTGCCGAAGCTCTGTGGTTTTACCCCTGAAGCCATCCCGAAGCCCCGGTAATATCCCCGAGTCCCGAGATCCTGAAGATCCCGAGAAGTGCGGTTTCCGAGCCGAAGCTCTGCCCGCGAGAAGTTCGATTTTCGTAGAGATCTTCCAGATCTGCAGAGGATTATTACTTCTGCAAGTCGTAGTGCTGTCCGATCATCTTCTGATCAAGTGAGTGTATACTACCTTTCATAAACGCAATAATAATACAAGTATGGTTCGAGGGTATTAAGTTTATTGTCGTTTATACGTGTGAATGCGTTGTTACTTTCTCATAACGTATAACTATGAAGTATTTTATACGAGATACGTGTTATGTGTATATTTTGTTGTTATGTGTGTGAATGTATATTCACTTTCTTCTATCTTACATATATGATTATTTCTATATGAAATACGTGTTATGTGCATGTGCCTCATCTGTTATATGGAAAATGTTTTGATCAAGCATGCTATATAGGTTTTGAAAATATGTATAAAATGTATGTTTTTATCTACTAATATGTTGGGTAGAACATGGGTAGATAGTTGGTGTGTAATAAACAGATGAGAGGCCTCGCTGTTGTTTGATCCAGTCATCTAGCGGAATTTAGATGACGACCACGGACTTTTCTAGATAGTCATGTGTAACGCTAGCAGGATCATAACCTGTAGGTGTTAATGAACTTGGGTGTTCATTCGTTGTATTCCATCCCCCTCATGGTTGCCTTATTTGACTTATATTGCTGAGGAACCCCCGCAGCATGTGTTGTCACCCCGATGAAAATATTCTTAGATTAGGTCCCTTGTGTTAGTTATTTTAGGGACGTAAAGTGAGAATAACGGGAATGGTTGACTGGGTTATTGTTGGTTGATAATAATTAATTTAATTATTTATTGTGGGTTGAAAACCCTATATGCTCACCAGGCTCCCAAGCCTGACCCACTCAGTTTTATTTGTATTACAGGAAGTGGCAGAAGGGCATGAGATGGACAAACCATCAAGTTGTTTTGTTTACAAGTCTGCATATGTTTATATTTGTTATATGACTTGTAATGTATTCGTTTATGCTTATTGGTCTGTATCGGAACATGACACCCCGAGTTTTGATTATAATGAAAATACATTTCTTTTAGGAAATGCTTTGGTAAACATTGTATTATCATGTTTTGTTTTTGGGAACAAATTCCGCAACTCTTTCAAATCAAAAGGATTTACTCTGAATTTATTTTAAAAGCATAAATGAAAATCGGTCTTTTCTGGCCGAGATTTTGGGGATGTCACAGTTGGTATCAGAGCATTAGTTTAAGCGAACTAGGAATTTGTAGGATTTCTAGACTTAAACTTAGAATGCTAAGTGGAATTTTGAGATGTGTGTCTGTTATGTTTTAGACACGAGCACCAGTTTATTTTACGGAAGTTGCCTAAAATGCTTTATGTGCTAAATGTTATATGTTGCCATATATGATATTATTTGTTCGGATCTATGGTCTGTTGCCGACCGGATCTAGAAACCTTATGTGTGTAGGATTCTAAGCGTACGTCTATGATATTAGAACTAGCATGTAAACGTTTCGGAGTGATAAGGATGATTTGAATATCTATCGTGAATAAGGATCTAATTTTTCCTTATTCGGTGTGTAGATCAAAAATGGTGAGAACAAGAAGTGTAGTTGGAAATGCTGATGAAAACAGGAATCAACCACCAGTGATTGAACAAAGACCTGTTGTAGCAGCAGCACCTGAGCCAATAACCATGGCTGGTGCGCAATTGATGATTCAGACGATGTTGGATCGTCAGATGGAGGAAACTAGACGGTTGCTTCAACAAAATCGTGAAGAATTGTCGATTCGTGTGGAAGAACCTGAATTAAATGAAGGGCACTCGGAAGGTGGAAACTTTAGTGGATCAGTTGGTCAAGCCAACCCACCGATAGTTAGGCAAGACAACCGTGATGGAAGGAATGATGGAATGGGATGCAAGTACAAGGACTTTCTAACTTGCAAACCATCGACCTTCAATGGAAAGGAGGATCCGATTGGGGTTATGGATTGGATCTCCGAAATGGAGCTACCCTTCATGACGTGTGGCTGCAGAGGTAAGTTGCAAACTATCTATGCAGTGCGTCAATTCTGAGGTAGAGCCGTTCGTTGGTGGAACACTCTAGGGAAAACTTTCAGCCCAAATGAGCCACTGCAATTGTCATGGGCAGAATTCTTGGTGCAGTTCAAGCGCAAGTTCTGTTCGGCTCAAAATCTATTGGAGCTAGAGAACAAGTTTCTGACTCTAATGAAAGGCAGTATGTCAGTTGATGAATACACCAATAACTTCACCGATAAAATGGAGTTTGCCTTGCGTATCGTTCCAGACGAGCTGACGAAGGTGGACCGGTATGCGAAGGGACTTCCATGGGAGTATGAAGTTCCAGTACGTCAGGCACATACTTTAGAGGCAACTATCTGGGCTGCCAAGTCTGTTGAGAACATGATCAAGGGGAGAACCACCAACAAGGTTGAGGTTGGTGAGAAGAGGAAGTTTGAGGGAACATCTGGTTCCGGTAAGAAAAGCAAATTTTTGAAATCTGATTCAAAAAGGTTTGGTGGGGGTAAAGGAGGAGAAGCAAAGTGGTGTGATAAGTGTAAGAAAAAGCACTTCGGGAAATGTAGCGAGGATGTAACTTGCTACAAGTGTGGAAAGGTTGGACATTTTGCCAATGAATGTCCGAACAACAAAAGGATGTGTTTTGGTTGTAATGAAGAGGGGCACATTTTGAAAGACTGTCCGAAGAAGAAGGAGGCAGCTAAGCCCAACATTCCACCAAAGCCAAAGGCGAGAGCATTCCAGATGACACTGGAAGCTGCTAAGCATGAAGCTGATGTCGCTTCAGGTACCTTTCTCGTTAACAATTTGCCTGCCCAAATTTTATTTGATTCTGGAGCCAACTACTCCTTTATATCGCATGAATTTGGTAGAAAACTAGCTTTGCCTGTTGATAGACTAGATAATGCTTTATTAGTCAAAGTTGCTAGTGGCAAGTTTGTACCTGTTAGCCATCGTATGAAAAACATCTTAATCGACCTTAATGGGAATAAGTTCTGCAAAGAATTATTGCCTATCGAACTTAACGGTTTCGACATCGTGTTGGGAATGGATTGGCTCAGCGCCAATGATGCCGAAATTTTATGCAAGAAGAAGATTGTTAAAGTAAACTCGCCTGGAAAAGATTCATTTATGGTGTATGGGGACAAACGCCGAGTGAATTCTGGAATCATTTCCCTAATGAAAGCCAGAAAGTGTTTGACCAAGGGATGTACATCATATTTAGCATTCGTGATTGATGCTAAGAAGGAGAAGAAGGTGATGCAGAGTATTCCTGTGGTGTGTGATTATCCGGAAGTATTTCCTGAAGATCTTCCTGGATTACCACCTGATCGACAAGTGGAATTCCGTATTGACTTGTTACCAGGAACCACGCCAATAGCAAAAGCACCTTATCGATTAGCACCAACGGAGATGAAGGAGCTGATGATGCAACTTCAAGAGTTGTTGGACAAAGGTTTCAGTAGACCTAGTTCATCACCCTGGGGAGCTCCGGTGTTATTCGTAAAGAAGAAAGATGGAAGTATGAGAATGTGCATTGATTACAGAGAGCTGAACAAGGCAACAATAAAGAATAGATATCCGTTGCCAAGGATTGATGACCTATTTGATCAATTGCAAGGTTCGAGCTATTTCTCGAAGATCGATCTTAGGTCAGGATATCATCAGCTGAAAGTAAGAGAGCAGGATATAGAGAAGACTGCGTTCAGAACTAGATATGGACACTACGAGTTCTTGGTTATGTCGTTTGGACTAACCAATGCTCCGGCAGCATTCATGGATTTAATGAATAGGGTTTGTAATCCGTTCCTTGATAAATCTGTGATAGTGTTCATCGACGACATTCTGATTTACTCAAAAAGCTAGGAGGAGCATGGCAGACACTTGCGAGAAGTGTTAGAAGTCTTGAAGAAGGAGAAGCTGTATGCTAAGTTCTCCAAATGTGATTTTTGGATTCGCGAAGTCCAATTCTTGGGTCACGTGGTCAACCAAGAAGGGATAATGGTTGATCCAGCAAAGATTGAAGCTGTAATGAAGTGGGAACAACCGAAAAGTCCCACGGAGATCCGAAGCTTTTTAGGATTAGCTGGATATTACCGAAGGTTTATCCAAGGTTTTTCTTCGATTGCTAGTCCGTTGACAGCTTTGACCCACAAAGGAGCTATTTATACTTGGAGTGAGAAGCATAAAGAAGCATTCGAGAAGTTAAAGAAGAAGCTATGCGAGGCACCAATACTTTCTCTACCCGATGGAGTCGAAGACTTCGCCGTTTATAGCGATGCGTCTGGGGTTGGATTGGGTTGTGTTTTGACCCAAAAAGAAAAGGTGATAGCATATGCGTCTCGACAGCTGAAAGAGCATGAAAAGAACTACCCGACTCATGATTTGGAGTTGGCAGCGGTAGTTTTCGCTCTGAAAATATGGAGGCATTACCTCTATGGCACAAAGTGCAAACTTTTCACTGATCCTAAGAGTCTCCAATATCTCTTTAATCAGAAGGAATTGAATATGAGACAACGATGCTGGCGGGAATTACTCAAGGACTACGACTGTGAGATACTTTACCATCCCGGTAAGGCTAATGTTGTTGCTGATGCTCTCAGTCGGAAAGTCAATCTTGAAAGGAAAAGGCCAAGAGCGTTGAGAATTAAAGTTGTCTCGACCATTGTGGAACGTATAAAGAAAGCTCAAGAGGAAGCTTCTGAGAAAAATGACCGAAAGGAGGAACGTTTGGGTAAAAATATGGTGTTTGGTACAAACGGTCATGGACTGAAGGTACTCCAAGATCGTATTTGGGTACCTAAGTCAGGAGGAATTAGAGATCTTCTGATGGAAGAAGCTCACAAGACCATGTATTCGATTCATCCCGGTAGCACTAAAATGTATAGGGACCTGAAACCCTACTACTAGTGGCCAACGATGAAGCTTGATGTTGCGAAGTATGTGGCCGAGTGTGTGACTTGTGCGAGAGTCAAGACACAACATCAGAAACCGTATGGGAGTTTAGAACCTTTACCTGTGCCTATGGGTAAGTGGGAAGACATTTCTATGGATTTTGTCACTAAACTACCCAGAACAAAGAATGGTCACGACATGATTTGGGTGGTCGTTGATCGATTTACTAAGAGTGCGCATTTCATAGCAGCCAGGGAGAAATGGTCTATGGAAAAGCTTGCGAATTCTTATGTGAAGGAAATTGTGAGGCTTCACGGCGTTCCGTTAACAATTGTGTTGGATCGTGATAGTCGTTTCACCTCGAGGTTTTGGAAAAGTCTACAAGAGGAAATGGGTACCAAGTTATGTTTAAGTACAGCTTACCATCCGCAGACTGATGGTCAGAGTGAAAGAACGATACAAACACTTGAAGATATGCTGAGAGCATGTACCTTGGAATTCCTAGGTAATTGGGATGAACATTTACCGTAGGTAGAATTTTCCTATAACAATAGTTTTCACTCGAGCATTAAGATGGCACCTTACCAAGCTTTGTATGACCAAAAGTGTTGTACGCCGTCTTGTTGGCTTAAGGCTGGGGAAAAGTAGTTTATGGGGCTGGAGATGGTTCATCAAACTGCTGAAAAGTTGAAAATAATTAGGGAAAGAATGTTAGCAGCTCAGGATCGTCAAAAGAGCTATGCTGACAAGAAGCGAAGACCGATGACTTTTGAAGTTGGGGATTCGGTTCTGCTTAAAGTCTCGCCGTGGAAGGGACTTATAAGATTTGGTAAAAGGGGAAAGTTGAGTCCAAGGTTTATTGGACCGTTTAAAGTTCTTCAGAGGATTGGGAACCAAGCTTACAAGCTCGAATTACCCGAAGAACTGAATGGAATTCACAACACTTTTCATGTGTGTTATTTGAGGAAGTTCACGGGAGAAGTTCCCAATATAATTCCAATTTCCGAATTGAGAATTGATGAGAACAAAAGGTTGATTGAAGAACCAGAGGCAATCGTTGACCGAAAGACTAAGTAGTTGCGACACAAGATGGTCGAGTTAGTGCTTGTCCGATGGAAACACACGAATGGGCCGAATCTCACCTGGGAGACGGAGAGTGACTTGAGGAGTCGCTATCCGCATTTGTTTGTTGATGTGTGATTCCGGGGACGGAATCATTCTAAGGTGGAGAGAATTGTAATGTCTGTGTTTCTGGGCTTGCCATTTTTAGCAATGTAATGGTCTAGGTTAACCTTTGTAACCCGTTTTGAAATAATAAGATTGTATTATTTGAGTATTATGTGTTTTGTGCTTAATTGCTTAATTATATGGTTTGATTAATTAAGAATTAAAATAAGCGTCAAAATTTAAGTGTAATATAAACTTGATATCTTTAGATAATGTTGTAGTAGTTGAAACAAGGTTTCCAGAGATATAAAGAATGCCGAAATCCGAGTTATAACGAGGAAGTTATGACCTGTTGAAGTTTCGCGACAGAACCGGCAACGCTGATTAACGTAAAAAGTGAAATTTACGTTAGAGCGATATTTAGCTTTAGTGATCTAAACGAGAATCGGAGATCTCGTTGTTAGTATCAAAACGATAAAAAGTTAGGCGACAACGGACGTCAAACGAAGAAGTTATGAATTTATAACGAAATTTTCTGTCCCGGCCTATTAAAAATAAATAATAAAAGTAAAGTCAAAATTAGCCGACGGAGTCTAAACAAAAGTTGTAGAGCATAGTCTCACCTTTCCGTGGATATAAAGAACGTCGAAAACGGAGTTTGTATGAAGAAGATATGAATTTCTGAAGTTTGATAAATAATTTGTATTTATTTTTAAATCAAAATTCGGAAGCCTTATCCGAAGGCGAGTCATCGATCCGATCCGACTTACGCGCCGCGTAAGTGAGTACGCCCCGCATACTCCGAAAGTGTCGACATCGCAGCAAGTGGCTTCGGATACGTAAGCGATGACGTTTCTGAGGTACGTATGCCCCGCGTACGCACGTACGCCCCGCGTACGAGAGGCTTCCAGCCTCCTATAAATAGGATGCGAGGGTTCCGGGTTTATTTGCTAATTTCCTCTCGTTTTTGTGCCGAAGCTCTGCGGTTTTACCCCTGAACCCATCCCGAAGCCCCGGTAATATCCCCGAGTCCCGAAGCGAGTCCCGAGATCCCGAAGATCCCGAGAAGTGCGGTTTCCGAGCCGAAGCTCTGCCCGCGAGAAGTTCGATTTTCGTAGAGATCTTCCAGATCTGCGGAGGATTATTACTTCTGCAAGTCGTAGTGCTGTCCGATCATCTTCTGATCAAGTGAGTGTATACTACCTTTCATAAACGCAATAATAATACAAGTATGGTTCGAGGGTATTAAGTTTATTGTCGTTTATACGTGTGAATGCGTTGTTACTTTCTCATAACGTATAACTATGAAGTATTTTATACGAGATACGTGTTATGTGTATATTTTGTTGTTATGTGTGTGAATGTATATTCACTTTCTTCTATCTTACATATATGATTATTTCTATATGAAATACGTGTTATGTGCGTGTGCCTCATCTGTTATATGGAAAATGTTTTGATCAAGCATGCTATACAGGTTTTGAAAATATGTATAAAATGTATGTTTTTATCTACTAATATGTTGGGTAGAACATGGGTAGATAGTTGGTGTGTAATAAACAGATGAGAGGCCTCGTTGTTGTTTGATCCAGTCATCTAGCGGAATTTAGATGACGACCACGGACTTTTCTAGATAGTCATGTAGAACGCTAGCAGGCTCATAACCTGTAGGTGTTAATGAACTTGGGTGTTCATTCGCTGTATTCCATCCCTCTCATGGTTGCCTTATTTGACTTATATTGCTGAGGAACCCCCGCAGCATGTGTTGTCACCCCGATGAAAATATTCTTAGATTAGGTCCCTTGTGTTAGTTATTTTAGGGACGTAAAGTGAGAATAACGGGAATGGGTAACTGGGTTATTGTTGGTTGATAATAATTAATTTAATTATTTATTGTGGGTTGAAAACCCTATATGCTCACCAGGCTCCCAAGCCTGACCCACTCAGTTTTATTTGTATTACAGGAAGTGGCGGAAGGGCATGAGATGGACAAACCATCAAGTTGTTTTGTTTACAAGTCTGCATATGTTTATATTTGTTATATGACTTGTAATGTATTCGTTTATGCTTATTGGTCAGTATCGGAACATGACACCCCGAGTTTTGATTATAATGAAAATACATTTCTTTTAGGAAATGCTTTGGTAAACATTGTATTATCATGTTTTGTTTTTGGGAACAAATTCCACAACTCTTTCAAATCAAAAGGATTTACTCTGAATTTATTTTAAAAGCATAAATGAAAATCGGTCTTTTCTGGCCGAGATTTTAGGGATGTCACACATACAGACTTGTAAACAAAACAACTTGATGGTTCATCCATCTTACGCCCTTGCGCCACTTCCTATAATACAAATAAAACTGAGTGGGTCAGGCTTGGGAGCCTGGTGAGCATATAGGGTTTTCAACCCACAATAAATAATTAAATTAATTATTATCAACCAACAATAACCCAATTACGCGTTCCCGTTATTCTCACTTTATGTCCCTAAAATAACTAACACAAGGGACCTAGTCTAAGAATATTTTATCGGGGTGACAAACACATGTTGTGGGGGTTCCTCAGCAATATAAGTCAAATAAGGCAACCATGATGGGGATGGAATACAGCGAATGAACACCCAAGTTCATTAACACCTACAGGTTATGAGCCTGCTAGCATTCCACAGGACTGTCTAGAAAAGTCCGTGGTCGTCATCTAAATTCTGCTAGATGACTGGATCAAAACAACAATGAGGCCTCTCATCTGTTTATTATACACCAACTATCTACCCATGTTCTACCCAACATATTAGTAGATAAAAACATACATTTTTATACATATTTTCAAAACCTGTATAGCATGCTTGATCAATACATTTTCCATATAACAGATGAGGCACACACACATAACACGTATTTCATATAGAAATAATCAGATATGTAAGATAGAAGAAAGTGAATATACATTCACACACATAACAACGAAATATACACATAACATGTATCTCGTATAAAATACTTCATAATTATACGTTAGGAGAAAGTAACAACGCACTCACACGTATAAACAACAATATACTTAATACACTCAAACCATACTTGTATTATTATTGCGTTTATGAAAGGTAGTATACACTCACTTGATCAAAAGATGATCGGACAACACTACGGCTCGTAGAAGTAGTAATCCTCAGCAGATCTGGAAGATCTCTACCAAAATCGAACTTCTCGCGGGCAGAGCTTCGGCTCCGAAACCGCACTTCTCGGGATCTTCGGGATCTCGGGACTTGCTTCGGGACTCGGGAATATTACCGGGGCTTCGGGGTGCTTCTGGCACGCAAATCGGGGTAAAACGGGAGAGAGAAGAGAGAAAATAGCAACCCTAAACGGCTGGCCCTTCAAATCTATTTATAGGGCAAATTTGGCCCTTGCCACGTCGTGGGCTTGGTCGTCACTGCATGCGTCATCCCAAGTTGCATCTGGGGGCCTCGCGGAGGTGTCAGGACACTTGGCACGTCGTGGACTCTGACAGTTTTGGGGTTTCGCGCCCCGAACTTCAGATATTCATAACTTTCGCATACGAACTCCGTTTTCGACGTTCTTTATATCGCCGTGAAGGTGAGATTATCCTCTACAACTCTCGTTTAGAATCCATTGGCTAATTTTGACTTTATTTTTAATATATTATAAGTATATTACTTATATATTATTTTTAGTAGGCCGGGTCAGGAAAACTCCGTTCGAAATTCACAACTCCTTCATCTGAACTCCGATTCCGTCCGTCTTTCCGTCGTTGCACTACTATCGATGAGATCTTCAATTCTCATTTAGATCACTAAGGATAGATATCTATCTACCTTAAATTCACTATTTACATCGCGCTGGGTCGTGCCGGTTCTGTCGCGAAACTTCGACAGCTCATAACTTCTTCATTATAACTCGGATTTCGGCATTCTTTTTATATATTCGGAAACCTCGTTTCAACTACTACAACATTATCCATAAATATAGGCTTTATATAACATTTCATTTTGACGCTTATTTTTATTCTTAATTAAATTAAACCACATAATTAAGCAATTAAGCACAAAACACATAATACTAAAATAATACACTTCCACTATTTCAAAACGGGTTACAAAGGTTAACCTAGACTATCACATTGCTAAAAATGGCAAGCCCAGAAACACAGGCGTCACAATTCTCACCACCTTAGGATGATTCCGTCCCCGGAATCACACCTCAACAAACAAATGCGGATAGCGACCCATCATGTCACTCTCCGTCTCCCAGGTGAGATTCGGCCCATTCGTGTGTTTCCATCGGACAAGCACTAACTCGACCATCTTGCGTCGCAACTTCTTAGTCTTTCGGTCAACAATTGCCTCTGGTTCTTCAATCAACCTTTTTTTCTCATCGATTCTCAACTCCGAAGTGGAATCATGTCGGGAACTTCCCTCGTGAACTTTCGTAAATAACACACATGAAAAGTGTTATGAATTCCATTTAGTTCTTCTGGTAGTTCGAGCTTGTAAGCTTAGTTCCCAATCCTCTAAAGAACTTTAAACGGTCCAATAAACCTTGGACTCAATTTTCCCCTTTTTCCAAATCTTATAAGTCCCTTCCACGGCGAGACTTTAAGCAAAACCGAATCCCCAACTTCAAAAGTCATCGGTCTTCGCCTTTTGTCAGCATAACTCTTTTGACGATCTTGAGCTGCTAACATTCTTTCCCTAATTATTTTCAACTTTTCTGCAGTTTGATGAACCATCTCCGGTCCCATAAACTGCTTTTCCCCAGCCTCAAGCCAACAAGACGCATACGACACTTTTGTCCATACAAAGCTTGGTAAGGTGTCATCTTAATGCTCGAGTGAAAACTATTGTTATAAGAAAATTCTACCAATGGTAATTGTTCATCCCAATTACCTAGGAATTCCAAGGTACATGCTCTTAGCATATATTCAAGTGTTTGTATCGTTCTTTCACTCTGACCATCAGTCTGCGGATGGTAAGCTGTACTTAAACACAACTTGGTACCCAATTCCTCTTGTAGACTTTTCCAAAATCGTGAGGTGAAACAGCTATCACGATCCGACACAATCGTTAACGGAACACCGTGAAGCCTCACAATTTCCTTCACGTAAGAATTCGCAAGCTTTTCCATAGACCATTTCTCCCTGGCTGCTATGAAATGCGCACTCTTAGTGAATCGGTCAACGACCACCCAAATCATGTCGTGACCATTCTTTGTTCTGGGTAGTGTAGTGACAAAATCCATAGCAATGTCTTCCCACTTACCCATAGGCACAGGTAAAGGTTCTAAACTCCCAGACGGTTTCTGATGTTGTGTTTTGACTCTCGCACAAGTCACACACTCAGCCACATACTTTGCAACATCAAGCTTCATCGTTAGCCACCAGTAGTAGGGTTTCAGGTCCCTATACATTTTAGTGCTATCAGGATGAATCGAGTACATGGTCTTGTGAGCTTCTTCCATTAAAAGATCTCTGACTCCTCCTATCTTAGGTATCCAAATCCGATCTTGGAACACCTTCAGTCCATGACTGTTTACACCGAACACCAACGTTTTGCCCAAACGTTCCTCCTTTCGGTCATTCTTTTCAGAAGCTTCGCTTTGAGCCTTCTTTATACTTTCTAAAATAGTCGAGACAACTTCAATTCTCAACGCTCTTGGCCTTTTCCTTTCAAGATTGACTTTCCGACTGAGAGCATCAGCAACAACATTAGCTTTACCGGGATGGTAAAGTATCTCACAGTCGTAGTCCTTGAGTAATTCCAGCCAGCGTCGTTTCCTCATATTCAATTCCTTCTGATTGAAGAGATATTGGAGACTCTTATGATCAGTGAAAAGTTTGCACTCCGTGCCATAGAGGTAATGCCTCCATATTTTTAGAGCGAAAACTACCGCTGCCAACTCCAAATCATGAGTCGGGTAGTTCTTTTCATGCTCTTTTAGTTGTCGAGACGCATATGCTATCACCTTTTCTCTTTGGGTCAAAACACAACCCAATCTAACCCCAGACGCATCGCTATAAATAGCGAAGTCTTCAACTCCATCGGGTAGAGAAAGTATCGGTGCCTCGCATAGCTTCCTCTTTAGCTTCTCGAATGCTTCTTTATCCTTATCACTCCAAGCATAAGTAGCTCCTTTGTGGGTCAAAGCTGTCAATGGAGTAGCAATCGAAGAAAAGCCTTGGATAAACCTTCGGTAATATCCGGCTAATCCTAAAAAGCTTCGGATCTCCGTGGGACTTTTCGGTTGTTCCCACTTCATTACAGCTTCAATCTTTGCTGGATCAACCATTATCCCTTCTTGGTTAACCACGTGACCCAAGAATTGGACTTCTCGAATCCAAAAATCACATTTGGAGAACTTTGCATACAACTTCTCCTTCTTCAAGACTTTTAACACTTCTCCCAAGTGTCTGCCATGCTCCTCATGGCTTTTTGAGTAAATCAGAATGTCATCTATGAACACTATCACAGATTTATCAAGGAACGGATTACAAACCCTATTCATTAAATCCATGAATGCTGTCGGAGCATTGGTTAGTCCAAACGACATAACCAAGAACTCGTAGTGTCCATATCTAGTTCCGAATGCAGTCTTCTCTATATCCTGCTCTCTTACTTTCAGCTGATGATATCCTGACCTAAGATCGATCTTCGAGAAATAGCTCGAACCTTGCAATTGATCAAATAGGTCATCAATCCTCGGCAACGGATATCTATTCTTTATTGTTGCCTTGTTCAGCTCTCTGTAATCAATGCACATTCTCATACTTCCATCTTTCTTCTTCACGAATAACACCGGAGCTCCCCAGGGTGATGAACTAGGTCTAATGAAACCTTTGTCCAATAACTCCTGAAGTTGCATCATCAGCTCCTTCATCTCCGTCGGTGCTAATCGATAAGGTGCTTTTGCTATTGGCGTGGTTCCTGGTAACAAGTCAATTCTGAACTCCACTTGTCTATCAGGCGGTAATCCAGGAAGATCTTCTGGAAATACTTCCGGATAATCACACACCACTGGAATACTCTGCATCACCTTCTTTTCCTTCTTAGCATCAATCACGAATGCTAAATATGATGTACATCCCTTGGTCAAACACTTTCTGACTTTCATTAGGGAAATGATTCCAGAATTCACTCGACGTTTGTCCCCATAAACCATAAAGGAATCTTTTCCAGGCGGGTTCACTTTAACTATCTTCTTCTTGCATAAAATTTCGGCATCATTGGCGCTGAGCCAATCCATTCCCAACACGATGTCGAAACCATTAAGTTCGACAGGCAATATATCCTCGCGGAACTTATTCCCATTCAAGTCAATTAAGATGTTTTTAATACGATGGCTAACAGGTACAAACTTGCCATTAGCAACTTCGACTAATAAAGCATCATCTAGTCGATCAACAGGCAAAGCTAGTTTTATACCAAATTCATGCGATATAACGGAGTAGTTGGCTCCAGAATCAAATAAAATTTGGGCAGGCAATGTGTTTACGAGAAAGGTACCTGAAGTGACATCAGTTTCATCCTTAGCAGCTTCCAGTGTCATCTGGAATGCTCTCGCCTTCGGCTTTGGTGGAATGTTGGGCTTAGATGCCTCCTTCTTCTTCGGACAGTCTTTCAAAATGTGCCCCTCTTCATTACAACCAAAACACATCCTTTTGTTGTTCGGACATTCATTGGCAAAATGTCCAACCTTTCCACACTTGTAGCAAGTTACATCCTCGCTACATTTCCCAAAGTGCTTTTTCTTACACTTTTCACACCACTTCGATTCGCCTCCTTTTCCCCCACCAAACCTTTTCGAATCAGATTTTGAAATTTTGTTTTTCTTACCGGAACCAGATGTTCCCTCAAACTTCCTCTTCTCAACAACCTCAACCTTGTTGGTGGTTCTCCCCTTTATCATGTTCTCAACAAACTTGGCAGCCCAGATAGCTGCCTCTAAAGTATGTGCCTGACGTACTGGCACCTCGTACTCCCATGGAAGTCCCTTCGCATACCGGTCCACCTTTGTCAGCTCGTCTGGAACGATACTCAAGGCAAACTCCATCTTATCGGTGAAGTTATTGGTGTATTCATCGACTGACATGCTGCCTTTCATTAGTGTCAGAAACTTGTTCTCTAGCTCCAATAGATTCTGAGCCGAGCAGAACTTGCGTGTGAACTGCACCAAGAACTCTGCCCATGACAATTGCAGTGGCTCATTTGGGCTTAAAGTCTTCCCTAGAGTATTCCACCAACGAACGGCTCCTCCTCGGAACTGACGTACTGCATAGATAGTCTGCAACTTGCCTCTGCAGCCACAAGTCATGAAGGCTAACTTCATTTCAGAGATCCAATCCATCACTCCTATCGGATCCTCTTTTCCATTGAAGGTCGATGGTTTGCAAGTTAGAAAGTCCTTGTACTTGCATCCCATTCCATCATTCCTTCCATCATGGTTGTCTTGTCTAACTATCGGTGGGTTGGCTTGACCAACCGATCCACTGAAGTTTCCACCTTCCGAGTGCCCTTCATTTAATTCAGGCTCTTCCACACGAATTAACAGTTCTTCACGATTCTATTGAAGCAACCGTCTAGTTTCATCCATCTGACGATCCAACATCGTTTGAATCATCATTTGCACACCAGCCATGGTTATTGGCTCAGGTGCTGCTGCTACAACAGGTCTTTGCTCAATCACTGGTGGTTGATTCCTGTTTTCATCAGCATTTCCAACTCCACTTCTTGTTCTCACCATTTTTGATCTACACACCGAATAAGGTGAAATTAGATCCTTATTCACGATAGATATTCAAATCATCCTTATCACTCCGAAACGTTTACATGCTAGTTCTAATATCGTAGACGTACGCTTAGAATCCTACACACATAAAGTTTCTAGATCCGGCCGGCAACAGACCATAGATCCGAACAAATAATATCATATATGGCAACATATAACATTTAGCACATAAAGCATTTTAGGCAACTTTCCTAAAATAAACTAGTGCTCGTGTCTAAAATATAACAGACACACATCTCAAAATTTCACTTAGCATTCTAAGTTTAAGTCTAGAAATCCTACAAATTCCTAGTTCACTTAAACTAATGCTCTGATACCAACTGTGACATCCCCAAAATCTCGGCCAGAAAAGACCGATTTTCATTTATGCTTTTAAAATAATTTCAGAGTAAATCCATTTGATTTGAAAGAATTGCGGAATTTGTTCCCAAAAACAAAACATTATAAAACAATGTTAGCAAAGCATTTCATAAAAGAAATGTATTTTTCATTATATAATCAAAACTCGGGGTGTCATGTTCCGATACAGACCAATAAGCATAAACGAATACATTACAAGTCATATAACAAATATAAACATATGCAGACTTGTAAACAAAACAATTTGATGGTTTGTCCATCTCATGCCCTTCCGCCACTTCCTGTAATACAAATAAAACTGAGTGGGTCAGGCTTGGGAGCCTGGTGAGCATATAGGGTTTTCAACCCACAATAAATAATTAAATTAATTATTATCAACCAACAATAACCCAATTACGCGTTCCCGTTATTCTCACTTTATGTCCCTAAAATAACTAACACAAGGGACCTAGTCTAAGAATATTTTATCGGGGTGACAAACACATGTTGTGGGGGTTCCTCAGCAATATAAGTCAAATAAGGCAACCATGATGGGGATGGAATACAGCGAATGAACACCCAAGTTCATTAACACCTACAGGTTATGAGCCTGCTAGCATTCCACAGGACTGTCTAGAAAAGTCCGTGGTCGTCATCTAAATTCTGCTAGATGACTGGATCAAAACAACAATGAGGCCTCTCATCTGTTTATTATACACCAACTATCTACCCATGTTCTACCCAACATATTAGTAGATAAAAACATACATTTTTATACATATTTTCAAAACCTGTATAGCATGCTTGATCAATACATTTTCCATATAACAGATGAGGCACACACACATAACACGTATTTCATATAGAAATAATCAGATATGTAAGATAGAAGAAAGTGAATATACATTCACACACATAACAACGAAATATACACATAACATGTATCTCGTATAAAATACTTCATAATTATACGTTAGGAGAAAGTAACAACGCACTCACACGTATAAACAACAATATACTTAATACACTCAAACCATACTTGTATTATTATTGCGTTTATGAAAGGTAGTATACACTCACTTGATCAGAAGATGATTGGACAGCACTACGGCTCGTAGAAGTAGTAATCCTCAGCAGATCTGGAAGATCTCTACAAAAATCGAACTTCTCGCGAGCAGTGCTTCGGCTCGGAAACCCCACTTCTCGGGATCTTCGGGATCTCGAGACTTGCTTCGGGACTCGGGAATATTACCGGGGCTTCGGGGTGCTTCTGGCACGCAAATCGAGGTAAAACGAGAGAGAGAAGAGAGAAAATAGCAACCCTAAACGGCTGGCCCTTCAAATCTATTTATAGGGCAAATTTGGCCCTTGCCACGTCGTGGCAACCTTTTTCCACATCGTGGGCTTGGTCGTCACTGCATGCATCATCCCAAGTTGCATCTGGGGGCCTCCCGGAGGTGTTAGGACACTTGTCACATCGTGGCACTGCTTGCCACGTCGTGGACTCTGACAGTTTTGGGGTTTCACGCCTCGAACTTCAGAAATTCATAACTTTCGCATACGAACTCCGTTTTCGACGTTCTTTATATCGCCGCGAAGGTGAGATTATGCTCTACAACTCTCGTTTAGACTCCATTGGCTAATTTTGACTTTATTTTTAATATATTATAAGTATATTACTTATATATTATTTTTAGTAGGCCGGGTCAGGAAAACTCCGTTCGAAATTCATAACTCCTTCATCTGAACTCCGATTCCGTCCGTCTTTCCGTTGTTGCACTACTATCGATGAGATCTTCAATTCTCATTTAGATCACTAAGGATAGATATCTATCTACCTTAAATTCACTATTTACATCGCGCTGGGTCGCGCTGGGTCGTGTCGGTTCTGTCGCGAAACTTCGACAGGTCATAACTTCTTCGTTATAACTCGAATTTCGGCATTCTTTATATATTCAGAAACCTCGTTTCAACTACTACAACAGTATCCATAAATATAGGCTTTATATAACATTTCATTTTGACGCTTATTTTTATTCTTAATTAAATTAAACCACATAATTAAGCAATTAAGCACAAAACACATAATACTCAAATAATACACTTCCATTATTTCAAAACGGGTTACAAAGGTTAACCTAGACTATCACATTGCTAAAAATGGCAAGCACAGAAACACAGGCGTTACAGGGTTCGTGAAGAAGACATTGAGAAAATAGCATTCCGTACTCGATATGGGCACTGTGAATTCGTGGTGATGCCTTTTGGGCTCACCAATGCATCCGCAGCATTTATGGATCTCATGAACCGGGTATGTAGCCTGATGCTTGACCGTTCGGTCATAGTGTTCATAGATGATATCTTAGTCTATTCTGAAAGCAAAGAGGAGCATCAGCAATACCTTCGGGAGATTCTGGAAACTTTGGCAAGAGAAAGGCTTTATGCTAAATTCTCAAAATGTGAATTTTGGTTGGAAGAAGTTCAGTTCTTGGGGCATGTGGTAAACAAACACTGTATTAAGGTCGATCAAGCCAAGGTTGATGCGGTTAAACAATGGAAGATTCCAAAAACACCTTCTGAAATTCGCAGTTTCTTGGGTTTAGCCGGTTATTACTGGAGGTTCATTGAAAATTTCTCTAAAATCGCCTTACCATTCACCCGATTGACCAAGAAGTCAATGAATTTCGTTTGGGGCCCGGAGCAGTAGCTGGCGTTTGATGAGTTAAGGAAACGATTGTGTGATGCTCCAATTTTGGGCTTACCTGATGGGGTTGAGGATATAGTGGTTTACTGTGATGCATCGCTTCAGGGTCTTGGTGCCGTGTTAATGCAACGAGATAGGGTGATAGCCTATGCCTCCCGACAGCTGAAACCCCATGAACGAAACTACCCCACTCATGATTTGGAGCTTGGGGCTGTTGTTTTCGCTCTTAAGATTTGGAGACACTATCTCTATGGAGTGAAGTTTATCATATACACTGACCATAAGAGTCTGAAATATTTGTTCGAGCAGCGGGATTTGAACATGAGGCAGGTCCGATGGTTGGATGTGGTAAAAGATTATGATTGTGAAATTCACTACCACCCCGGTAAAGCTAATGTGGTAGCTGATGCTCTCAGTCGTAAACAATCTGCCGAACCGATTCGAGCTAAGTGTCTCCGGATCACGATGGTGTCATCTTTGTTAGATCTAATTCGGGATGCCGAAAAGATGGCAATACTGGAGGAAAACATCAGGCATGAGAAGATTGGGAAAGAGTTTCCTAAGATGGAACGAGACGGCGAGGTTTGCTGACTCGCTACGGTAGGGTTTGGGTTCCATATACCGGGGGAAATCGGAAAACCCTAATGGATGAGTCTCATAAGTCAAAATTTTCTATCCATCCTGGTGCTACTAAAATGTATCGAGACCTTCATGAGGCTTACTGGTGGTATGGAATGAAGAATGATGTGGCTCGATTTGTGGAAGAATGTATGACCTGTCGGAAGATCAAGAAGGAACACCAGAAACCGCATGGGAAGTTGCAACCATTGGAGATTCTTGAATGGAAATGGGAGCATCTAACCATGGACTTCATTACAAAACTTCCTAGAACTGCCCGAGGATCCGATACGATATGGTTGATTGTTGATCGTTTGACTAAGAGTGCTCACTTTCTGGCTATAAAGGAGAGCTCATCGGCGGAGAAATTAGCCGAGATCTTTGTTCGGGAGATTATCTCATTACATGGGGTGCCCGTTTCTATCGTCTCCGATCGAGACACCCGATTTACCTCTCAGTTCTGGAGGAAGTTTCAAGAGGAATTAGGCACATAATTACATTTTAGTACCGCCTTCCATCCGCAGACAGACGGGCAGAGTGAGCGGATGATTCAGACCTTGGAGGACATGCTTAGGGCATGTGCGATTGATTTTAGGGGTAGTTGGGATGACCATCTACATCTAGCTAAGTTTTCTTATAACAAAAACTATCACTCGAGCATTAAAATGCCTCCGTATGAAGCCTTGTACGAGAGGAAGTGCAGGACGCCCGTTTGTTGGGGCGAGGTTGGGCAGAGGATACTTGGGAGTACCGATATCGTGCTACGGACTACGGAGAAAATCCAAGTGATCCAGGATCATTTGGTCACAACGAGCAGTCGTCAGAAATGTTATGCCGACAAAAGATGCTCCAATGTTGAGTTCCAGGTGGGAGATTATGTGTTGCTTAAAGTCTCCCCCTGGAAAGGTGTGATTCGATTTCGGAAGTGGGGAAAGCTCGGACCTCGATTCATTGGACCCTACAAGGTCATAGCCCGTGTGGGGAAGGTGGCTTACCGTTTCGAGTTTCCTGACGAGCTTAGTCTAATTCATAATACGTTCCACGTGTCTCAGTTATGAAAATGCGTTGTTGATGAGACCGTTGTGATACCACTGGAGGACATACAGATTGACGAGCGTCTCAATTATGTTGAGAAACCAATCGCTATTTTAGAACGAAAGATGAAAGCTCTCCGCAACAAGACTATAAACCTGGTTAAGGTGAAGTGGCAACATAGGAAGGGTTCAGAATGGACTTGGGAACCAGAATGCGAGATGCGGGCTCATTATCCGGATCTGTTTCTAGGTGTTGACTTCGAGGACGAAGTCCGTTCTTAGTGGGGGAGAGTTGTAACGCCCCAGTTTTTCTCGGTACGTTTGGTTATTTTAATTTAATTATCCTTGTAACCTTGGGTTAATTTATTTAACCAATGTTTGATTTCTTATGTTATTGGACTCTTTTGATCGTCTTGTAAACTCCTTTTATTGAAGTCCATGGACTATGGGCCTATTTGCAAAGTCCATCTAGTAAATAGTACTTAATGTGTTAATTGAGTCATTTGGAACACACACAAGAAAAACACTCTAAACCCTCCCTCTCCCTCTCTCTAAAATCATCCTCTATCTCTTTGGGATCAAGAGCATCCAAGGGGATGTTGTTTGGAGCTTAATTCTTGTTCATTTCCATCCTTGATTCATATTGGTATGAACCTCCTTATCATTTCTTACAACTTGATTCATAACCTTGTTCTAGTTTTATGATTTCATCTTCACTTCTTCTGCTTCTTATTTGATTTGTAATTGTATGTTATACATCATCTCAAGGTCATATCTTCACCCCATATATGGTGGATGATGGATCTAAGGTATTACATGTGGCAAAAGATCATGGGAACCTTAAAAGGGAGAATGGTGATTTTATGTGCTTTATGTTCATTTTCATATTGATTGTTATTACAATCTTGTGGCAAAATGAAATCCTAATGATACCTAACCTTTTTTAGTACCACCATAATCATGGGGACTAAATTGGGATGATCAACACATCTTAAAATGTGTTTCAAAGGGAGAAGGATGGATAAGCCAAAAAGGAATCACGGGTGGCTACGATTCTGTTTTCCATCAGATCTATAGTCATTTTGTAAAACTCATATCTTGAGCTCTAGAACTCAAACGGACCCCAAAATAATTCCAAAAGTGCACAAATTGAGTTGGCTAACTTTCTTAAGCAGGCCAACCTCATTGATAAGGACTTTATCTATGGGAAAGAATGGCATCTTTGCTGTTAGGTCTGATCCGGGTCTGTTCAGATATGTCATTTTGTTTTCATCATTTCTAAGGCTTGGAAAAGGATCCAGAGTGATTCCAAGTTTATATATGTTCCTTATATTATGAATTTAAGATCTGGAGAAGATGTGGTGTTATTTCCAATTATAAATTGGTTAGAATGGATCCACACTCCAGATCAGTGGGTAGTCACCAGCTTTTGCTAGTGCTGGGATTGTCCACAATGTGAATTTTATATATGGAGTTTGGGAGATGCTTTGCATTCAATTCTAACTCTGAGACTTTCATTTGTATGTACTTTACTTCTATTAATTTTGGTTTGGACGAATTCTACTCACAAGTTAGGTAGAATTGGCCAACATCACTTGACTGTATTGTTGGAGACAGAAGTGATACACCATTTTGTAAAATTCATATTTAATTCATCTTTTGGAGTTAGAATGAGTTCTTTATAGTTGTGGAATCCTGAGCAATCATAGTTTCCTATAAAATTTAGTTAAAGCTATGTTTCTATTTTAGATTTTGGAGTAAATCCGTTTTAAACAGCAGGTCTGTTTTAGAGACCTTGCTGTGATTACTCTTTTCTCAACTCATAGCTTCATTACTTCTCCTTTCTAACCTTTAGTCCTGCTTAGGTGGGGTTTTGAAGTTTGCTCAAGCTTGGTAGCATTATTTGATTCTTAGCTATCCATACTACTCACTCAAGGTGAGTTCTCTCACACCGTTGTATTGATGATTGTGTTTGCTAGTTAGCTCGTGTGTGATTATCTGAATTTATTATAAAAGCATGCTATATAAGTATTGTTTTAATTCGTACATGTGCACTGTATGTAGCTAATCATGGATATGGGGACACCACCAAAGGATACGGATTTACCGGTGCGGTGGGTACGTAAGATCACCAACGTAATACTCATCGTGAGGTGCGGTAATTAGGGCCAAGTGATACGGGATCTTCCCGGTGCGGCTCAAACCTACAAGTCCTTCTTGTAATATTGGCGTTGATTCGTTCTTTGCCCTTATTATCAAACTATAATTGGAAAATGGATTAGGGTTAGTAAATATGTATGTTAGTATAATGTCTGTGTTTGAATTCACTAAGCTTTGTGCTGAATTCACTAAGCTTTGTGCTTACGGTTTCCCTTATAACTTTTCAGGTGTTAAGATTAAAGAGGTTAGGGCTTGACATGGAGCACCGGGACATCACTACTAGTTATTTTTATTGGGACCTTATTATTATTATTACTTCCGCACAAAAGTCTCTAGCCTTTACCAGGCACGTTAGTTTCTTTTTTTCTACAATAAAATCACCAGAAACGATTTCCATGACATCTACCATCTGTTCCTTATCCTTTGCAGCCTAATAACTTCCTTTCAACACACTTGCATACGACTTTTCATAATTTTCTTGCTTTTCAACTTTGGAGTGAACTTCATGGTTAGCATCATAGGGTTCTTTTTTCTGGTAATGCAAAATAGATGAAAAGTAATGCCGATTTTAAGTTGGGCCTCTTTTGACCCATTTGTCTTTCTCCCACTTGTCCATAAATGCTTCTGTCAGATCATCTATGTGCGTCACATCATTTCCCCTCGAGAGGATCTCGACATTGAGTTCTCGGGATAAATAGGTTCCTCTTGTAGGGAGTACTTGTAAAATTTAATCATTTAGTTAAAAATTTACAAACCCCATAACCTGCCTTCAAATTTCTATTCGATTGTCCGCCCTGGGTTCACTTATTGAAAAAAAAAATTAAACCTTGGATTTCATGAAGACTTTCGTTGTCAACTTCTTCAGTCATTTAACAACTTCTAACCAAAGTAAAAGTAAGATCAGAGTCGACGATGGGTTGAGGTGGATTAGGGCGGAGAATGACAACTAAAGATGGGGTTTATTGACCGATGACGACGGACGAAATTCGAAGTTGACGGTTGATATAGGTGAAACGCAGGAGGCGACGACTTCTAAATCGAAAGTGAGAAGCCATTGCAATATCTTGTTTAAAGGGGTATTTGGGTGACTGAATTCCGGCAACCAAGCCGCTTCTGATCCTAAATAGAGAACGAAGCAGGAAGGTGGTCTGTTCATAAAAGATATTAAAGCGGTGGCGAGGTGGTGGAGCAGTTACAGACCCAAATCATCAGTTGTGAGAGAAATAGATTGAACACGTGAAGTAAAGAGGCGATGGATTCGTGGATGGGTTAACCTCGGTGGAATCCAAAAACCGAGCCAACCAAATTTTGAAGAGTACCCAACTCGGGTACCATTCATACGCATACATCATATGCTTTTATTATGTATATAATTATCTCGAGAAGACAACCCATTATTTTAGTATCTATGGAACATTCATAATTTCTCTTTTTAATATTTAGTTCTAAACCTAAATTTATTTCTTGTTATTCAATGTTAAAACAATTAAGTTCCATAGCTTTTTTCAACATAAATAGTTTATGTGAAAAAAATAAATACAAAATCAATTGTTTTTCCAATTATATTTATTTACTTATTTATTTATTTTGCTTTACTTTTTCAATTGAAAATGAAAAAGGAATACATGAGTAAAAAGACATTTACAAAAAGACGTTTACCAAAACAATAGACGACTTTATCTCTATAAACAAGGGTTTCGATTTCCATCCACTCATTACACCTTCATCCTATCTTTCATAGTTTCATACATTTCAAGTGCTCCCGGCCTACGTCTTCACCATAGCAATGGCTGGAATCATTTCTGCCCTGTACTCTTTGTTCTGTGACAAGCTGGCCTCCGAAGCCTTCAGGCAGTTTGCTCGTTTCAAGAAAATCGATGACGCTGACGTGGAAAAATTAAAGATGTCATTAATCAAGATCAAAGATCTGCTTAATGATGCTTCTCAGAAGGAAATACGTCAGGAAGCTGTTAAAGAATGGCTGAATAGTCTCCAACATTTGGCTTACGACATAGACGATCTACTTGACGAATTGTCAACGGAAGCTATGCATCGTGAGTTCACAGAGGAATCCGGAAGCTCAAGCAAGGTAAGAAAGCTGTTACCAAGTGCTAGGATGCATGACAAGTTTGAAAATATCACCATCAAGTTACAAGAACTGTTTGAGGAAAAATATAAGCTTGGCTTAAGTGTGATAGGTGAAAGCCCAAAACATAGAAATAGAAGGTTAGAGACCTCTTTGGTAGATCCATCTAGTATTGTTGGGCGCACAGATGATAAGGAAGCGTTGCTTCTCAAGCTATATGAACCATGTGATAGAAACGTTAGCATCGTGCCAATAGTTGGTATGGGTGGGGTAGGTAAGACCACTCTCGCTAGACTTTTGTATGATGAGATGCAAGGGAAGGATCGTTTTGAACTCATGGCGTGGGTCTGTGTTTCTGATGAGTTTGATATTTTCAATATAAGCAATATTATTTTTCAATCAATAGGTGGGGGAAACCAAGTATTTAAGGATTTAAATCTGCTGCAAGTAGCTTTAAGAGAGAAGATCTCAAATAAGCGATTTCTGCTTGTTTTAGATGATGTGTGGAGTGAAAGCTATACGGATTGGGAAATCCTAGCAGGGCCATTTCTTGCAGGGGCACCCGGAAGTAAAGTTATCATGACAACCAGGAAGATGTCGTTGTTAACCCAACTTGGTAACAATGAACCTTATCATTTGCCTATTCTATCTGAAGAAAGTGCTTTATCCTTATTTTGTCAGCATGCATTGGGAGAAAAAAACTTTGATTCACATCCGCTACTTAAACCACATGGTGAAGGTATTGTTAGAAAATGTAATGGGTTGCCGTTGGCTTTGAAAGCACTTGGAAGGTTATTTAGGACAAAAATAGATGAGGAAGACTGGAAAGAAGTGCTGAATAGTGAGATATGGAGTCTAGAAAAGGGAGATGGGATTGTTCCAGCTCTCAAATTAAGCTACCATGATCTCTCTCCATGTTTGAAGCAGTTGTTTGCATACTGCTCCTTGTTCCCCAAGGACTTTGAGTTTGACAAGGAGAAGTTGATTCTGTTGTGGATGGCAGAAGGTTTTTTGCAATCAACGACAAACAAGACAATGGAACGCTTGGGTCTCGAGTATTTTAATGCGTTGTGGTCAAGGTCATTTTTTCAACCTGCACCAAATGACAGATCGTTGTTTGTGATGCATGATCTCATGAGTGACTTGGCCACATCTGTTGCTGGAGAGTTGTTTTCAAGGGTAGACATTGGGACGGAGAAAGAACATAGGAATGAATCATTCGAAAAGTACCATCATCTGTCATTTGTTTGTGAGGAATACATGGTTTCTGGAAGGTTCGAGCCACTAAAAGGAGCTAAAAGTTTGAGAACGTTATTAGCGGTATCTGTTGGGGTGATAAAAAATTGGCAAAGATTCTACTTATCGAATAAGGTCCTGAAGAACTTACTTCAGGAGTTTCCATTGTTAAGGGTCCTAAGTTTGAGTCATCTTGGCATAAGCGAGGTACCCGAATTCATTGGCAGTCTAAAGCACTTGCGGTATCTGAATTTATCTCTAACTGATATCAACCTTTTACCAGAAAATGTCTGCAATCTTTATAATCTCCAGACATTGATCCTTTTTGGCTGTGAAAGTTTAACTAAGTTGCCCAACAGCTTCTTAAGGCTTAAAAACTTGAGGCATTTGGACATTAGGAATACTCCTGGTTTGAAGAAGATGCCCTTAGGGATTGGTGAGTTGAAAGGCCTACAAACTCTCTCCAAGATCATAATTACAGGTGAAAACGGATTTGCAATAACCGAGCTTAAAAACTTGCAAAATCTCCATGGGAAAATTTCCATTTGGGGGTTGGGCAATGTACAAAATGAAACGGAGGCACGCGGCTCACACTTATCACAAAAGAGGCTTACCGAGTTAGAGTTGGATTGGGGTTATGGGTTATTGCAAACGAGGCTTAGTATGTTGGAGTTTGCTGTGAGTTTTGGGGATTCTGAATTGAACGTTTTTCGAAAGGAGACACTTGATAAGGAGGTCCTTACTGAGCTGAAGCCTCAAGCTGATAGTTTGAAGAAGCTTGAAATTGTGTCATATGCGGGTATAGAGTTTCCTAATTGGGTTGGGGATCCTTTGTTTCTTGGGTTGACTCACGTGTCGATATATGGGTGTGAAGAATGTACATCTCTACCAGAACTTGGGCAACTACCATCACTTAAGGAGTTGTATATTGGGAAGATGAGTAAGGTGAAAGTTGTAGGTTGGGAGTTGCTTGGAACAGGTGTTGCATTCCCATCCCTTGAAATTCTAACTTTTGATAGTATGCTATCATGGGGGGTATGGTCAGCCGATAACAATGGGGTTGTAGATGCAGCAGTGTTTCCATGCCTTAAAGAGCTTATTATTCTATTTTGTCCTAATCTGGTTGAAGTCTCACTTGAAAAACTACCTTTACTCAGAGTTATGACAGTAAAAGGATGTGGTCATGGTGTGTTGACAAGCCTGGTTCATGTCGCTTCATCAGTCACTGAGTTGATATTATATGATATTTCAGGTCTTACTCATGAGGTGTGGGGAGGTGTTATGAAGTATCTTAGGGAAGTTGAAGAAGTAAGAATAGAATGCTGTAGTGAAATAAGATACTTGTGGGAATCTGAAGCAGAGGCAGGTAAGCTTCTTGCGAATTTAAGGAGGTTGAAGGTACTTTATTGTTCAAATTTGGTGAGTTTAGGAGAGAAAGAGGAGGATAATTGTGGGAGCAACCTAACATCTCTTAGGTGGTTGTGGGTATCTCTTTGTGCCAGCTTACAGCATTGCAGCTGTCCAGATAGCCTTGAGTCATTGACTATTTTGACCTGTGATTCAATTACATCTGTGTCTTTCCCAACAGGAGGAGGGCAGAAGCTCAAGTCAGTTTTCATCCGGGACTGCAAGAAACTTAAATCGATGAATGAATTGAAGTTCTTCATCAAAAACACAAGAACAGACATGCACCAAGAATTTGAATATATATATATATATATATATATATATATATATATATATATATATATATATATATATATATATATATATATATATATATATATATAAGAGTATAAGAAAAAACCTTATAATCTTTGACTCGGCAAGTGGGGCTAAGCATCACACATGAAAGAGCACATCCTCTAGCAACACATTCACTTCCATTTAGTGTTCTCATTGGTTCTTTATCAAAAACTGAAGTTAACTTTCTCATAATAGCAGGTATGCGGGATCCAGAACCAACAACCTCAATACTATGTATCTTATCTGCACTTAGACCAGAGTCCTTTATGGCCTTTTGACAAACATCAGAAACCCTTTGTAGCAATTTCCAAGTCTGGAGTCATTTCCATTTCCTGACCATGAGTTGCCGAATCTTGCCTCGTTAACACATTTGGAAATAAAAAACTGTACAAGTCTGGATGCTTCCTTTGCTGGTGGGCTTTGGCCTCCAAAACTGTGTTACCTTACCATAGGAGGGTTGAAGAAGCCCATGTCTAAGTGGGACCCACAGAGTTTTCCAACCTCACTTGTTGACCTAAGTCTATATGGCGGACCATATGAAGAAGTGACTGATTTTAGTCGGTTGTCCGGTCTTTTTCCTTCATCTCTTACTTCTCTTTGGATAGAAAGATTTGAGAAACTGGAATCAGTTTCAACGGGACTCCAACACCTCGCCTCCCTCCAACATCTCAGGATTGTCAAGTGCCCAAAGATGATGGATCTACCAGAAAAGTTGCTGCCTTCGCTTTTGAGTTTGGGAATTATTGAATCCCCAAATCTGAAAACAAAGAGTAATATAGGAGGCTCGTATTGGCCAGTCGTCTCTCTAATCCCCTGCCTCTGGGATTGACTTTATTTTAATTTGAAGGTGTGTCCTTCTCTATGTATTTTAACTTCTTTTTGTTTCATAATGTCTAAATTAAATAACCGTCAATCAAACAAAAAATTTAAATATTATCTCCTTAATCCAAGCGTATTTTTCAATAAAAGTTCTATTTGGGACTCAATACTTTTTTGTTAACGTGGATTTAATATGACTAGGGTTGTCAACATGGAAGTGTCACAATGGCCTGCAAAATGATTTAAATTGGTTAACAAGTCAAATACTTTGAAATTAAAAAATCATTCCATTCGGATATCCAAAATAAATGGTGAACTAGGGTTGGTGTGTACACTTGTTGTTGTCTGTTAAAATTACACAACTTCCATTTGGAATGACGATGATAATAATAATATCTTATTGAAGCGGTTTAAATACGTGCAAAACATGAATCTTTTGATCAATTAGATCCACAATTAAATATTAGTAGCACTTTTAAGCACTGATTTTTAAACGGAATTAATACTAATTAAACCCATTAAGGTTTAGTAGATGGAATTCTCATCTAGTAGATCGATTTTGACTCGGCTAAATATTATTGTATATCTGTGAAACTATTGTGAACAGAAATGCTATTTATCTTTCACTTCCATATATTTATTTGTTGCATAGTTTTTCCTTTTATACCATATTTGGTATTTCTTTTTAGCTTACTTCTTTGAAGGGACCATGAGATGTGTTTTATTGTTTATGACTCATTGAGTCATTGTTCAATTCTCTGTTCTTTTGTTATTTGGTAAAATATTTGCTAAATTGTGCTTGTATAATTACTTGACATAATGTATCCATTAGTCATTTCAGAATGAACAACTTCTGTTGATTTCATTTTTACATGTTCTGAATTTGTGAAAATCTTATTTAGATGTAGAGGTGAAATACCACTTGCTATTAGTTACTTGGAATTAGTTACTGAGGCTTGTATGTGAGATGAGAACCATATTTTGACACCTGTCAAGTTGAACAATGATAATGGAAAACTAGTCCAACTATCCTTTTGAGAACTAAATGTAACGACCCGTTTCCGGTATGTTAATTAACTTGATTTTGGACTAAGTTTTCAAGAGGGACTCGGCGAGTTCTAGCCTGACTCGCCGAGTCGGGTCGCGCATCTTGTGCACGCGGGAGCCGGCGACTCGGTGAGTCCATATCATGGACTCGGCGAGTCCGTCCGTCTGGGTGAAACCCTAAATCCCCGGGTTTGCTCACTATTTAAACCCCATTATAGCCTCCATCTCGTCACTTTCCCCCTGAGAGCACTGTGAGAAACCCTAAACCTTCCATTTGTGAGCTTATATGTGATCTTGTCCCATTTTGTGAAGGGGTGAAGAAGGAGAAGAAGAAGGAAGCAAGGAAACGTGTTCTAGTGCCAAGATCCAAGGTCAAGTGTGAACTTATTGAGGTATTTTCGGAGTTCCCTTCTGGTTTCATGCTTAAACTTCCATTAGAGCTCTTTTAGGGCTATTTGATGCTTGTTCCAAGCTTTATGCTTGCTTGAATGTGTTATTAAGCCGAAATACCTTTAGATCTGAGTGTTGGGGTGTTGTAGAGTCCAGACCCACTGCCTTTTTGGAGTTACATTGCATATTAGCCATGGATCTACCCTTATTGTGCATATTTTAGTCTTATTTCCCTCATTCATGTGGTTGTGCACGTAAAGTTGGAAACTTTACGTGGTAAAACAGCTTAATGGACCTAGATCTATCATTTGCATGTGTTGGATTCAAGAGAAATCGAGTAAAAATATGTTGCATGGCGGCGACTCGGCGAGTCGGAAGAACGACTCGACGAGTCCGGTCGCGAGTCCCGAGTTCCGCAGTTTCATCAGTGTCGAGTGGACGAGGTGAGTTAGGGAGTGGACTCAGCGAGTTGAGAGTAGACTCAGTGATGGAGGGACTCGGCGAGTTTGTTCATACAACTCGGCGAGTCCAAGGCAATCTTCTTGGGGATCAAGAACAACTCGTCGAGTCTGTTCATCCGACTCGGCGAGTCGGATGAAGATCATCTGAGTTCTTGGATCCAGAGGGTACTCGTCGAGTCGATGCCACACTCGACGAGTATCAGCGTGTAAGAGTTGAGCGGAGAGTCTAGGACTCGGCGAGTTGGGTATCCCGACTCGGCGAGTCAGCCCTGAGTAAGTTGACTTTGACCAAGGGTAAAAGAGTCATTTTACCCTGAGTGTAGTGTTAGTGAATGATCGAGTGTGTTTATGGATTTGTAGCCGAGGAGATTCAGGAGCAGCAGCCGTTAGCTTTCCGAGCCACACACTCATCCGCTAGCTTACGAGGTGAGTTTCCTTCCCGTAGGGGCGGGTTTAAGGCCACAACGCCGGCCCGTCCAGTTAGTAGTAGTTTCCGGACTTCGGTCCGATGTAGTAGTTAGTATGTTTGATGCCTTCGTGGTTCAGACATAATTCATGTGCTATGTGTTATGTGTTTTATGTTCCGGGCTACGGCCCGATGCAGTATGCAGTATGTTGTTATGATATGCTATGCTATGCTCAGCCAGTTCCGGACCCCGGTCCGATGCAGGGGACACGGTCCCAGTCAGTTCCGGACTTCGGTCCGATGCAGTCAGTTCCGGATTTCGGTCCGATGCAGTTAGTTCCGGACTCCGGTCCGATGCAGTTAGTTCCGGACTTTGGTCCGATGCAGGGGACAAGGTCCCAGTCAGTTCCGGACTTCGGTCCGATGCAGTTTCCGGGCCCCGGCCCGATGCAGTGGGCAAGGCCCAGTATGTGTTTATATGTTTTGTATGGTATGTGGTAAGTTGGGGGAGCTCACTAAGCTTCGTGCTTACAGTTTCAGTTTTGGTTTCAGGTACTTCCGCAAGCAAAGGGAAGAGCTCTGGGTGACGGCATCGCACACACCACCGCTGCAGCTTAGTCTGGATTTGATTTAGTTATTGTTTTCGATGTAGTATGATGCAGTTTCCGCACAGTACTTTATTATATTTTTGGGACATATCACGCATGGTTTATTTATATGATACTCTGATTATATTTTTGATGGTATTAAAAACAAAAATTTTCGGGTCGTATTTTGGGTCGTTTCAAGTTGGTATCAGAGCCCTGGTTTGAGGGATTCGGATACACTCTCGGGTGTATCTGAACTCAAACTAAGGGGAAATAAAAGATTTTTTTTTTATAAAATGTTTTTACAAAAGAATTTTGAGAAACCTTTAGAAGGAAAAGAATTGTTCTAAGATAGAGGTGTGTGCATGCGGTCAACCGAGCTCAAGTAAGTACTCCCAAATTACCCATACAAGTTATTGTTCAATTTCAGTTTTAGTAGAACAGCATGCTAGAATAGGACTAAGGATGTAGGAGAATGCCTTATGGGCCTGCTTATGTGTTACAGCTTTATGAATATTACATGCTAGAATTGAGTAGACAGCAGTAGGATAGCCTGTTTAGGTTATGCCTAATAGTATGAGCTTAGCATCCTATGCTAGTACAGTTTCTTGTTATAAGAATAGTTTGCGTGAGTCTGTTTCCCTTGTCCGAATGCTGCTTGCTTTGTGCTTAGTGGGGTTCCGAGTAATGGGAGTTAGCCATTAATTGGACACGTCACACCACATGTAATCAGGTTTGAATAATCCCAGAGTGCTGGAACTGGCCCTACTGCGCAGCTCTTGTTTGAGTCCAACCGTTGTAGGGACGGATCTTTTACTTGAAGGATTATCCGATCCTCATCACATGTGATGGTGTTCAGGTGATGGCTAACTGGCAGTGCGAGGAGACCTACAGCAGCTGAGGACCAGTCGTATTGAGCTCGAGTTTTCTCTAGGGCAAGCCTAGGATGAGAGTAGCAGAGAATAGCAGCGGTAGAAGTGACTTGGGGAAGTCAAGGCGGTTCTTGAGGAAAGTACGGGTAGATGTGGAAGGTAGTAGGGGCCCATACTACTGAAAGCAGAGGATCCGTACTCGAATCAAGGAAGGCCAAGATTAGACCAGGAAGCTAGTAGTCGTTTCATGATCCCTTGAAATATTTCAGTGTTCTGATGTTGTTATGATATGTTTCAGAATGGTAGTGTTACGTCCGAGGCCAGCAGCCGGCAGTTCAGATGCCGGAGGGGGATCAGGATCGGGATCCGACCCGGAGGTCGGACAGATGGATGAGCAGACCAGAGAGTTCCTTTCTTCTGAGATTACTCGCATCATACTTGAGCAGACTCCTGTGATCTTCGGTTCGATCAAGGAGGGCATTTTGGAGATGATGGATGAGAGACTGGGTGCTTTCCGTACTGAGATGGCGGCCGTGATGGGGTCGCGCACACTCACTTTCAGGGAGTTCAGGGCATGCGGGGCTCCTGACTATCACGGGGCACGGGACCCCATAGCGAGTACCAGGTGGTTGGCGGATGTGGCCAACGCATTCCGCACTAGCAGATGTCCCGAGGGGGACAAGGTTAGATTGGCGTCCTGTCTCCTGAAGGACAGGGCACGTGACTGGTGGGAGGAGGTAGGACATACCATCGGGGATGATGCGGCATTGGATGCCATGACCTGGGCTGATTTCTCTACCAGGTTCAGAGCGGAGTTCGCACCGGTCATTGAGGTGCAACAGTTAGCCAGGGAGTTCCAGGATCTTACCCAGACTACCGAGACAGTGGCGGAGATCACCGCCAAGTTCAGGGAGCGGGCCCTTCTTGTTCCACAGTATGCAGCAGATGAGGAGATGAAGAAGGCCCGTTATCACGAGATGTTGCGGAGCGATATTCGTATGTTTGTGAGCCGGTCCAGTTGCAAAACACTGGACGACATGATTGCTAGAGCCAGAGAGAGGGAGATTGATCTCGAGATGGAGAGGAAGAGGAAACCGGAGGCGGTTGCGGGTACAGGCAGTGTGGGCAAAAAGCCCAAGGTTTCAGATCACAGGTCCAGGGGTCAGCAGAGCCACGGTCGGTGTGGTAAGTGTGGGAGGTTGCACGAGGGGGCGTGCAAGGCAGGGAGTTCCGGTTGCTACAAGTGCGGTCGGACCGGGCATATAAGTAGGGATTGTACGGCCCCTGCCACTACGGTTACAGCATCGGATCTGATTTGCTTTCAGTGCAATCAGAGGGGACACAAAAGGTCCCAGTGTCCCAGTTTAGCTGCAGCAGGGAAGGTGCATGCACCCGCCCCTGCCACTCTGAGGATCACGGATGGCCGGCAGGGCCGAGCTGATGCGCCAGTGGCGAAGAGCAGGGCATTTCAGATGACAGCGGAGGAGGCGCGAGCGACTCCTGATGTGGTGACGGGTATGTGTATTTCTTTCATCTTTTAATTATTAATATATCGATTGAATATTATTTGATGGTACGTTTTATTTAGGGTCGTTCTCGGTGAACGGCATCCCTGCTTTGGTATTGTTTGACTCGGGGGCCACCCGATCATTTGTATCGCTTGCGCTAAGCAAGAGATTTAGCATAGCTCCAGGGGAGCTGGATTGTCCATTAGAGGTTGAGATAGCAGATGATAGGACCGTGAGGGTCGACAGAGTATGCAGAGGATGTTCCCTTCAGATATTTGAGGAGCAGTTTCCAGTGGATTTGGTTCCGATTCCCCTGCGCGGGAATAAAGTCATTGTGGGCATGGATTGGTTGAGCCCCAATGGAGCGGTGATTGATTGTGAGCTTCAGCTAGTGAGGGTTCGCACTCCCAGTGGGGGAGAGATAGTGATTCAGGGCGAGAGGCCCCAGCGAGGATTGACCTTCTGCTCTGCCGCTAGGGCGAGGCGCTACGTTCAGCAGGGTTGCGTCGGTTATGTAGCCTATGTCTTGGATGCCCGGGATAAGGGCAAGACGACGATCGATGATGTTCCTATTGTTCGAGATTACCCGGACGTGTTTCCTGAGGATTTGCCGGGGATACCTCCTGAGAGGCAGGTTGAGTTCAGGATTGACCTGGTTCCTGGTGCGGCTCCGATAGCCAAAGCACCATATCGACTTGCTCCCCCTGAGATGCAGGAGTTGTCTACACAGCTTCAGGAGCTGTTAGACAAGGGTTTCATTCGGCCGAGCAGTTCGCCTTGGGGAGCGCCGATCTTATTTGTGAGGAAGAAAGACGGGTCGCATCGGATGTGTATTGATTACCGGGAGTTGAACAAGGTAACGGTAAAGAACCGTTACCCACTTCCGAGGATAGATGACTTGTTTGATCAGCTCCAGGGAGCGTCTTGGTTCTCCAAGATCGACCTACGCTCCGGTTACCACCAGATGAGGGTCAGGGATGAGGATGTACAGAAGACTGCTTTCAGGACCCGGTATGGTCATTATGAGTTTGTGGTGATGCCATTTGGGCTCACCAATGCCCCAGCCGCGTTCATGGATCTCATGAACCGCGTGTGCAGACCGATGCTAGATCGGTCAGTGATAGTGTTCATTGATGACATCTTGGTGTATTCCAAGACGCAGGGGCAGCACGAGGAGCACCTGCGGGAGGTGTTGGAGACTTTGAGGAGGGAGAGACTTTTCGCCAAGTTCTCCAAGTGCGAGTTCTGGTTGCGCGAGGTGCAGTTTCTTGGGCATCTCGTTAATCAGAAGGGTATTTTGGTTGACCCGGCCAAGATTGAGGCCGTGATGCAGTGGGAGGTCCCGAGGTCTCCATCTGAGATTCGGAGCTTCCTAGGATTAGCAGGGTATTATCGGAGATTTATTCAGGATTTCTCCAAGATAGCAGTGCCGCTCACCCGACTAACCAAGAAGTCGGTAGTTTTTCGTTGGGGGCCTGAGCAGCAGGCGGCGTTCGAGACTCTCAGGCAGAGATTGTGCGAAGCTCCGATCCTTACCTTGCCAGAGGGTGTTGAGGATTTCGTGGTCTATTGTGATGCTTCGATCACAGGTATGGGAGCAGTGTTGATGCAGCGAGGCCATGTGGTGGCTTATGCCTCGAGACAGTTGAAGCCTCACGAGGCTAATTATCCTACCCACGACTTGGAGCTGGGGGCAGTTGTATTTGCCCTCAAGATTTGGAGGCATTATCTGTATGGGGTCCGCTGTACTATCTACACGGACCACAAGAGTTTACGATACCTTATGGATCAGCCGAGTTTGAACATGAGACAGAGGAGATGGTTGGACGTGCTGAAGGACTATGACTGTGAGATCCTGTATCATCCAAGGAAGGCCAACGTGGTGGCCGATGCCCTGAGCCGTAAGGCGTCGGCGGCCCCTATCAGGGATTTGTGTATGAGGATGACGGTGATCACTCCTTTGTTGGAGCGGATCAAGGAGGCTCAGTTGGAGGGTCTCAAGGAGGAGAGGCAGAAGTGCGAGAGGATAGTGGGCCGAGTAGCTTCGTTCGACTACGACAGTCGGGGTTTGATGACGCTTCATGGTAGGGTGTGGGTACCGTACTGGGGTGGGGTACGGCAGGTATTGATGGACGAGGCTCATAAGTCTCGATTTTCTATCCATCCAGGGGCGACGAAGATGTATCGAGATCTTCGACCTGATTATTGGTGGCCCTGCATGAAGCGGGACGTCGCTTGGTTCGTTGAGAGGTGCTTGACCTGCCGGAAGGTCAAGGCGGAGCACCAGAGACCTCACGGCAAGATGCAGCCGTTGGATATTCCCGTGTGGAAATGGGAGGATATCACCATGGATTTTATCACCAAACTTCCCAGGACCGCACGTGGAGTAGATTCGATATGGGTAGTGGTGGATCGGTTGACGAAGAGTGCCCATTTTATCCCGATCCAGGAGAGTATATCGGCTGAGAGGTTAGCCGATATCTATGTGCGAGAGATTGTGGCACGTCATGGAGTGCCGGTATCGGTAGTGTCGGACCGAGATGTTCGCTTCACGTCCAGATTCTGGAAGCGGTTTCACGACGAGATGGGTACTCGTCTCCATTTCAGCACCGCTTTTCACCCTCAGACTGACGGGCAGAGCGAGAGGACGATTCAGACTCTCGAGGACATGCTTAGGGCATGCGTTCTAGATTTTGGGGGCTGTTGGGATACGTACCTTCCCTTAGCGGAATTCTCGTATAACAACAGCTATCATGCGAGCATTGATCGACCTCCTTTTGAGATGTTGTACGGCAGAAAGTGCAGGACCCCGATTTGTTGGGGCGAGGTCGGTCAGCGGGTCATGGGGAGCACCGAGGTGGTGCTCAAGACGACGGAACTGATCCAGCAGGTCCGTAGTAGACTGCAGACTGCGCAGAGTCGGCAGAAGAGCTACGCCGACAGGAGGCGTTCAGACTTGGAGTTCCAGGTGGGAGACATGGTCCTTCTGAAAGTCTCACCTTGGAAAGGTGTCATCAGGTTCCGGAAGAGGGGCAAATTGGGCCCCAGATTTATTGGTCCTTTCAGGGTTTTGGCCCGGGTGGGTCGGGTTGCTTACCGGTTAGATCTTCCTGAGGAGCTCAGTTTGATACACAACACCTTCCACGTGTCGCAGTTGAGGAAGTGTTTAGTGGACGAGACAGCGGTCGTTCCCTTGGAGGATATCCAGGTTGATAGCGGCCTGAATTATATCGAGAAGCCGATAGCAATTCTGGAACGGAAGACCAAGGCCTTGAGGAACAAGGTGATCCAGCTGGTAAGGGTGCAGTGGCAGCACCGGAAGGGGTCTGAATGGACATGGGAGGCTGAAGAAGAAATGAGAACGCACTACCCGGAGTTATTCGCAGATCCAGTTGTAGCAGACTTCGAGGACGAAGTCTGAGACAAGTGGGGGAGAATTGTAACGACCCGTTTCCGGTATGTTAATTAACTTGATTTTGGACTAAGTTTTCAAGAGGGACTCGGCGAGTTCTAGCCTGACTCGCCGAGTCGGGTCGCGCATCTTGTGCACGCGGGAGCCGGCGACTCGGCGAGTCCATATCATGGACTCGGCGAGTCCGTCCGTCTGGGTGAAACCCTAAATCCCCGGGTTTGCTCACTATTTAAACCCCATTATAGCCTCCATCTCGTCACTTTCCCCCTGAGAGCACTGTGAGAAACCCTAAACCTTCCATTTGTGAGCTTATATGTGATCTTGTCCCATTTTGTGAAGGGGTGAAGAAGGAGAAGAAGAAGGAAGCAAGGAAACGTGTTCTAGTGCCAAGATCCAAGGTCAAGTGTGAACTTATTGAGGTATTTTCGGAGTTCCCTTCTGGTTTCATGCTTAAACTTCCATTAGAGCTCTTTTAGGGCTATTTGATGCTTGTTCCAAGCTTTATGCTTGCTTGAATGTGTTATTAAGCCGAAATACCTTTAGATCTGAGTGTTGGGGTGTTGTAGAGTCCAGACCCACTGCCTTTTTGGAGTTACATTGCATATTAGCCATGGATCTACCCTTATTGTGCATATTTTAGTCTTATTTCCCTCATTCATGTGGTTGTGCACGTAAAGTTGGAAACTTTACGTGGTAAAACAGCTTAATGGACCTAGATCTATCATTTGCATGTGTTGGATTCAAGAGAAATCGAGTAAAAATATGTTGCATGGCGGCGACTCGGCGAGTCGGAAGAACGACTCGACGAGTCCGGTCGCGAGTCCCGAGTTCCGCAGTTTCATCAGTGTCGAGTGGACGAGGTGAGTTAGGGAGTGGACTCAGCGAGTTGAGAGTAGACTCAGTGATGGAGGGACTCGGCGAGTTTGTTCATACAACTCGGCGAGTCCAAGGCAATCTTCTTGGGGATCAAGAACAACTCGTCGAGTCTGTTCATCCGACTCGGCGAGTCGGATGAAGATCATCTGAGTTCTTGGATCCAGAGGGTACTCGTCGAGTCGATGCCACACTCGACGAGTATCAGCGTGTAAGAGTTGAGCGGAGAGTCTAGGACTCGGCGAGTTGGGTATCCCGACTCGGCGAGTCAGCCCTGAGTAAGTTGACTTTGACCAAGGGTAAAAGAGTCATTTTACCCTGAGTGTAGTGTTAGTGAATGATCGAGTGTGTTTATGGATTTGTAGCCGAGGAGATTCAGGAGCAGCAGCCGTTAGCTTTCCGAGCCACACACTCATCCGCTAGCTTACGAGGTGAGTTTCCTTCCCGTAGGGGCGGGTTTAAGGCCACAACGCCGGCCCGTCCAGTTAGTAGTAGTTTCCGGACTTCGGTCCGATGTAGTAGTTAGTATGTTTGATGCCTTCGTGGTTCAGACATAATTCATGTGCTATGTGTTATGTGTTTTATGTTCCGGGCTACGGCCCGATGCAGTATGCAGTATGTTGTTATGATATGCTATGCTATGCTCAGCCAGTTCCGGACCCCGGTCCGATGCAGGGGACACGGTCCCAGTCAGTTCCGGACTTCGGTCCGATGCAGTCAGTTCCGGATTTCGGTCCGATGCAGTTAGTTCCGGACTCCGGTCCGATGCAGTTAGTTCCGGACTTTGGTCCGATGCAGGGGACAAGGTCCCAGTCAGTTCCGGACTTCGGTCCGTTGCAGTTTCCGGGCCCCGGCCCGATGCAGTGGGCAAGGCCCAGTATGTGTTTATATGTTTTGTATGGTATGTGGTAAGTTGGGGGAGCTCACTAAGCTTCGTGCTTACAGTTTCAGTTTTGGTTTCAGGTACTTCCGCAAGCAAAGGGAAGAGCTCTGGGTGACGGCATCGCACACACCACCGCTGCAGCTTAGTCTGGATTTGATTTAGTTATTGTTTTCGATGTAGTATGATGCAGTTTCCGCACAGTACTCTATTATATTTTTGGGACATATCACGCATGGTTTATTTATATGATACTCTGATTATATTTTTGATGGTATTAAAAACAAAAATTTTCGGGTCGTATTTTGGGTCGTTTCACTAAATCTCAATTAGGTACAAAATTGCTTACTGATTTCAGTTGCTCATGTAGTTGCTTAATCTTTTCACATTATATATTGACATTCATGTTCCTTGTTTGAATGTCTTTAATTTGTTTTTTTTTTTTTTTTGTAAATGTATCTTTGCAAAGGCTTTCTGTAAGTATGAAATTTTGAGTAGTTTCCATAACTCTATGACACTAGGAGCAATCGATTGATGAAGGGGTGCATTAATACAATAATGAAAGTAATTATTCATTTCAGCCAATTTTGAAATTTGTGGGAGTTATCATAATTGTCCATGGTTTTCAAAATAGTTGCAATTTGATGCTCCCACCAAATATTTTTCACCATTCTGTTTGTTGTGGCTGAACAATATTTGTAGTGATAGAGTCTTTAATCACTGCTTCAATTATTAGACTTCACAATACAAATTAGAAACAGTTACAATTGCAGGAAAACAAATACATGAATCTCATCTTCACTTTACTGATTACAACTGGATCTAACATAGGAATGGTATCTTGATTACACTATATTGAGTTACAACTTATTTTATACAATACTATATAACTGACATGAACTGTTTCTAAATTCTAATAACAGAAAAACAGCAGAAGAGACAAGGGAAAAACTGTTGTTTGTGATGATTAAGGTTACAAAAGCGAGATCTGTGTTGGTGATGAAACAGTTGCTTCAGCAGGATTGTGAAGAAAGGCGAATCTGGTTTCTGTTTTTTTTTCTTTGGAATATGAAGATATTTAAGAATGAGAAGAGAGGGCCAAATAGCACTACTGAAGAAGCATGTACAGTCGATCAATGTATTTTAAGTTCAGTTATTCATAGATCAGCATGTAAAAACTTGTTTCATGTTATCTAACTCCTGTTGAGTGTTATTTGCATGATTTTTTTTCCCTATCCTCTTCATTATAGATTTTTGTTACAATTTCAAATCTCAGCATAGAAATGTGAGTGCAAAATTGGCATTATTCATTTTACCTTCACAAGTGATGCATTGATTTGTGCATATGCTTCTTCGCAAGTATATCCAGCCATTTGTAGTGCAGGTTTAGTGTAGGTTTAGTGTGGATGCATGGTTCTTATTTCTCTTTATCTGACTCTTGTTTTAACTTTTATGTTATAAATTTCATAAAATTACAAACTCTCATTGTGGTTGTCAAAAGTCTGTGGTTTTGGTCCAAAAAAGTACCACACCCCGAAACCGATGACGGAAACGTTCCGGGGCAGAGGATGTTATGTAAAATATCACAATCAATGTACATAGTAAGCATAGTAACACAACCATTACATTACATAGGAATATTTACATTTGTTTGAAAGTAAAAAAATACATGTTTTATATATATCAGTACGAACAAAAGTAAAGACGAGACGTCTGAACGCTCCGTCTTCTCCAAAAGAACGCAAGATACCTGTCTATTGGAAACCTGAGAATACAAGCAGTTTTAGAAATATCAGCATAAAGCTGGTGAGTTCATAAGCGGTTTATTTCTAGTGAAAGAATAAGTTTTCCTTTGGTTTTATGAAAAAGTTGTTATCCAAGAAAATCCCATATTTTCTTATAAGAGAAATTTAGTTATCCATTTGTTAAACAACCCGGTTAAGAGAAGTTAAGTTATCCCAGGAAAAACCCTTATTTTCCTTAAAAGTTGGTGGTTGGTTATCGATTTGGAATGCAGTGTACAAGTATCTACCATACTTGTAGCGTTTAAGTGAAGTATCCTGAAAGTCCAGTTATCCTTGAAAAGTACATTAGTTTTAACACGTATATAAAACTAATAAGTAGGTTGTAAACTAATTTCCTAAGAGTATTAATTTACTAAGTTCTTTATTACTTAAAAGTAAATCTCCATTATCTAAGTTGCGAGTTCCATAACCATACGATAAACTAGATATGGCAAAAGGCCAGTATCATTTTATAATTTTTGTCACCCGTAGACCTACCGGTCCCACTGTAGCTAGCAGCAAGGTGCGGGGTAGTCAGCCCCGTATAGATATATACACTCACGTCACACTCTCCTTCTAAGAGATTCTGGTTACAGGGGCGGTCCTCCACTCGCGTATCTCCGTGGAGTGTTACAGAGGACGTGTCTCCAATCTTAAGAATAGCGAATTTACAAGTAATAATGCGGAAAATCCTGTTTTAGATTCTAGTTACAAAGGCGGTCCTCCACTCGCGTATCTCTGTGGAGTGTTTCAGAGGACGTATCAAAAGTTCTAAGATTAATGATTTTAATAGTAATGATGTGGAAAATCATTTGTGAAATATAAAATATAACATTTTATATTGGGTTTCGCAATTAGTTTGAAAACTAACTCTACAAGTCAAACGGTTGGTTAATACGGTTATCAATGTTATAAACATACTGAACATGGAACATTTCATACGAAATAATAAGTTTGAGTACAAGATTTCCTTGTACTTTTGCTTGTATTCCCCACCCCCTGAAAACATGAAAAACACGGAAAAATGTGTAGAGGTATGAACTCACCAGACGGGAAATGTGCCGGTTAGGATGCTAAGTGTTAGTTTAAGGCTTGAACACACGCGAGGATCCTATGTAACATGAAGTGATACACAATTGTATCTAATTAGACTTTGAACTACTAATTAAGTGAGATAATACACTCCGATGCACGAAAACACTTTATCTCAAGTGTTGGAAGTGATACGGGTTGCATCTAAGGAGTGTAGGGCCTAGATAAGGAGTTTACTCTTCAAGTGTAAACCCTTAGGGGTGTTTACGGTCCAAAGACCATATCCCCCATGAGTTTATGGCCGTCAACTCATGGATGGGGTGTTTTTGGGTGTCCAAAGGTCTTATAATGCATAAGGGAAGGTTATAGGGTTGATTCCATGGCTTAGGAAGTGATTGGGACTTGAAATGACCTTGGAAAAGGGGTTTACGGTTCTTGAAGGACACTTGGGGAGTTTACTGTCGTAAACACATGAGTTTACAGCTGTAAACTCATGCTTGGTTCATTCTTCATGTGTTTTGGTAGTTGTAGGTTAAGCATGCAATGTTCTAGACCTAAATATAAGCCATGCAAGGTGTTAAGGGAACTTAAACACCCTTTGGAGGTGTTTACAGTTTTGGGAGACCTTCCCAAACCGTAAACTCAAGTGTGTCTCATTTGTGCATGATTTGGTGCATCACATGAAGGAATATAAGGTTCTAGGCACTCATGGAAGGTTTTGGAGGTGTTTAAGGGGCAATTTAACACCTTAAAAGGTGTTTATGGTCTATGAAGGTGTGTTTACGGTCCAAGAATGTTCTTGGGCCGTAAACTCATGTTTACTACCCAAATGACATGATTTTGGTGTTCTAGACTCGTACATGCAAGTCCTTAAGTCATATCTAAGCACTAGAAGGGATTTGGAAGGGTTTTGGGGATTCAAAACCCTCTTATAGGAGTTTACGGTTTTGGGAGGTGTTCCCAAACCATAAACACATGATTTTGAGAGTTTTGGATGGTTTAAACACATATTTTCATTCTTAACAAGTCAAACAATAAGCTAGGATAGATCACTTATGCTTTTGGAGCTTGAAGGGGCATTTTTTGGATCAAAACTCGAGTTTTAGAGAGAGTGTAGAGAGAGAAAGTTTTGAGGAGGTGGGAAAAAGCTTAAGTGAAGGTTACTCATCCTTTATATAAGGCTTGAGTTTGTGGCCCAGAGGAAATCTACCCGATACCGACGTTAAATGGGGTTTACAATTTTACCCGATTAAATTGTCGTAACCCGACTTAGTTGTAACTAAAAATTTTCCAAATAAATATCGAGGGTGTTTTCACGTGATTTTATTTCGTTCCGAAACTTAAGAAAATAAAATAAAACATTAATTTATTTGCCTAACCCAAAAGTTAATGGAAAATTTTAATAAAAATAAATTTTATTAACGGAAATGGGTTACAATGACGGAATAAATTTCAGGTTGTCATAAAAAGTATGGTGCAAAAGTTAAGTTTGGATTCTTTGTATGGTTTTGGTCCTAATGGTTATCTTTTTTTTTTCTCCATAGTTTTGGTCCATACCATACTTGAAATGACAAATATGCCTTTAATTGATTCCTTTTTTAATTAATTTCTTATTATTTTAATTAAAAAAAACAGCCACCCTTTTAAGTCAACACCCCACCGGCCCACTACCATCTATGGTTTGCAAAATGAAAATGGTAACGACGATTTTAGGGTTAGGTGTATGATGGTTTCCAAGCAACATCTAGTGATTTACGACGTAAGAATCAATCGTTGCTAATCTTCCTTGATATACAAATCTGCAGATCGATGACCATAAAGAACATATCAGTGGTGTCTAATGGTTTCCCTCAAATGTAGTCAGGTCAGAAACACCAAAAGCTAATAAGGAGAAACCCTAAATTAGGGTTTATACGAAATCCAGTAAGTCTAGGCGTGGGGTTATGAATTTTGTATATAGGAGAGAAAGGGAGCATATGGATGGTTATGAGATGGAAAAAGAACCAATAGGGTTATAGGCTCCAAATAAATCCTCAAGGGTTTTAAACTCTTACAATTTATCCTATCATATTCAAAACCTGCTTGTAACACAACACCCTGTGTATTTATTTAATATATAAATAAACTAATGAGAGAATAGTAGCCCTAAAATAAATAATTATATGTAAAAGGATGGTCTATCAAGTCTAATTGTCATAAATTTAGAAGTTTAGGGCTAAATGGTAAATTATGGACTTTAATTGAAAAGAATTTGTCAAGCAAGGGGTGGTTTTGTAAATTTTGGATTAGTTTTGTAAAGATTTTAGAAGATGGGGGCTGTCTAGTAAATCCGGACTTATTATGAAAGAAATTTATGGATTCAGGGTTTAAATGGTAAGTGTCGGCCTTGCTTTGAAAGAAAATGTGAAGAGAGGGGTTATTCTTGGCATTATGGAAATTTGTCTTGGGACCAGGTATATATACTATGTGTTGCCGTTATCAAACCCTAAACCTAAAGAATCACCTTCAACCGCCATCTTCACCACTCTCACTCCCTCTGCCGTTGCTCTATCGCCATCATCTTTTCCAGTCGACAGCGAAGCCACGAGCCACCAAGTTGAAGACGTTCGTTATTTGTAACGACCCGTTCCCGGTATGTTAATTAATTGTTAATTGTCTAAGTTTCAAGAGGGACTCGGCGAGTTCTAGCCTGACTCACCGAGTTGGGTCGCGCATTTTGTGCACGCGGGAGCCGGGGACTCGGCGAGTCCATATCCCGGACTCGGCGAGTCCGTCCGTCTGGGTGAAACCCTAAATCCCCGGGTTTGCCCACTATTTAAACCCCATTATAGCCTCATTCTCGCCACTTTCACCCTGAGAACACAGTGAGAGAACCCTAATCCTCCCTTGAGAGCTTATAAGTGTTTTGGTGCCATTTTTGTGAAGGTGTGAAGAAGGAGAAGAGGAAAGAAGCTTGGAAACAAGTTGTGGTGCAAAGATCCAAGGGCAAATATGAGTTTATTGAGGTATTTTCGGAGTTCCCTTCTTGTTAGATGCTTTAAACTTCCATTAGAGCTCTTCTAAGAGCTATTTGATGTTTGTTCCAAGCTTTATGTTTGCATGAATGTCTTAATAAGTCGAAATACCTTTGGATCTGAATGTTGGGGTGTTGTAGAGCCCAGATCTACTGTCTTTTTGGAGTTACATTGCATATTAGCCATGGATCTACTCATTTTGTGCATCTTTTAGCCTTATTTCCCTTATTCATGAGGTTGTGCACGTAAAGTTGGAAACTTTACGTGGTAAAACAACTTATTGGACCCAGATCTATCTTTTGCATGTGTTGGATTCAAGAGAAATCGAGTAAAAACTAGCTGCATGGCAGCGACTCGGCGAGTCGGGATGAGCGACTCGGCGAGTCGGGTCGCGAGTCCCCGATTCCTTCGTTTTTAGCAGTGTCGAGTGCACCCAGTGAGTTAGAGAGTGGACTCAGCGAGTTGAGGGTAGACTCAGTGATGGAGGGACTCGACGAGTTGTTCATACAACTCGGCGAGTCCAAGGCAATCTCCTTGGGATCAAGAACAACTCGTCGAGTCTGTTCATACGACTCGGCGAGTCGGATGAAGATTGTCTGAGTTCTTGGATCAAGAGGGTACTCGTCGAGTCGATGCCACACTCGACGAGTCGCAGTGAGTATGAGCTGGAAGTGAGAGTGAGACTCGGCGAGTTGGGCGGCCCAACTCGGCGAGTCAGCCCCGAAAGCAAGTTGACTTTGACCAAGGGTAAAAGAGTCATTTTACCCCAAGTGCAGTGTTTAGTATTTGATTGAGTGTGTTCATGGACTTGTAGCCGAGGAGATTCAGGAGCAGCAGCCGTTAGCTTTCAGAGCCACACACTCAGTCGCCAATTTACGAGGTGAGTTTCCTTCCAGTAGGGACGGGTCTAAGGCCACAATGCCGGCCCGTCCAGTTAGCAGTAGTTTCCGGACTTGATCCGATGCCGTAGTTAGTATGTTCGATGCCTTCGTGGCTCAGACAGGATTTGTGAGCTATGTTTTATGTGTCATGTATTATGTGTTCCGGGCTACGGCCCGATGTAGTATGCAGTATGTGTGTTCATACTAGTTGTTATGATATGCTATGCTATGCTCAGTTCCGGACTTCGGTCCGATGCAGTCAGTTCCGGACTTCGGTCCGATGCAGCCAGTTCCGAACTTCGGTCCGATGCAGTTAGTTCCGGACTTTGGTCCGATGCAGGGGACAAGGTCCCAGTCAGTTCCGGACTTCGGTCCGATGCAGTTAGTTCCGGACTTTGGTCCGATGTAGGGGACAAGGTCCCAAACAGTTCCGGACTTCGGTCCGATGCAGTTTCCGGGTTTCGTCCCGATGCAGTGGGCAAGGCCCAATATGTGTTTACATGATATAGTTATTGTATGGTATGTGGTATTTTGGGGGAGCTCACTAAGCTTCGTGCTTACAGTTTCAGTTTTGGTTTCAGGTACTTCCGCAAGCAAAGGGAAGAGCTCGGGATGACGGCATCGCACACACCACTGCCTCAACTTTAGCCTGGGATTGATTTAGTTGTTTGATTTGATGTAGTATGATACAGTTTTCCGCACAGTATTTTAGTATGTTTTGGAATACATCACGCATGGTTTTATTATATGGTACTCTGATTACGGTTTTGATTATATTAAAAAAAAAAAAATTTGGGTTGTAATTTTGGGTCGTTTCAAGTTGGTATCAGAGCCCTGGTTTGAGGGATTCGGATACACTTTCGGGTGTATCTGAACTCAAACTAAGGGAAATAAAAGATTTTAATAAAATAAAAATGTTTTACAAACAGAATTTTGAAAACACTTAGAAAGAAAGAATTGTTTTAACAAGATAGAGGTGTGTGCATGCGGTCAGCCGAGCTCAAGTAAGTACTCCCAAATTACCCATACAAATTATTTGTTCAGTTTCAGTTTCAGTAGAACAGCATGCTAGTATAGGGCTAAGGATCTAGGAGAATGCCTTATGTGCCTGTTTATGTGTTACAGCTTTATGAGTATTGCATGCTAGAATTGAGTATACAGCAGTAGGATAGCCTGTTTAGGTTATGCCTGATAGTACGAGCTTAGCATTCTATGCTAGTGCAGTTTCTTGTTATAAGAATAGTTTTGCCTGAGTCTGTTTCCCGTGTCCGAATGCTACTTGCTTCGTGCTTAGTGGGATTCTGAGTAGTGGGAGTTAGCCATTAGGTGAACACGTCACACCACATGTGATCAGGTTTGAATAATCCCAGAAGTGTTGGAACTGGCTCTACTGCGCAGCTCTTGTTTGAGTCCAACCGTTGTAGGGACGGATCCTTTACTTGAAGGATTATCTGACCCTCATCACATGTGATGGTGTTTAGGTGGTGGCTAACTGGCATTATGAGGAGACCTACAGCAGCTGAGGACCAGTCGCGTTGAGCTTGAAGTTTCCCTAGGGCAAGCCTAGGATGAGAGTAGCAGAGAATAGCAGTGGTAGAAGTGACTTGGTGGAGTCAAGGCAGTTCCTGAGGAAAGTACGGATAGATGTGGAAGGTAGTAGGGGCCCATACTACTGAAAGCAGAGGATCCGTACTCGAATTAAGGAAGGCCAAGACAAGACCAGGAAGCTAGTAGTAGTATCATGATCCCTTGAGATATTTCAGTGTTCTGATGTTGTTATGATATGTTTCAGAATGGTAGTTTTGCGCCCGAGACCAGCAGGCAGCAGCTCAGATGCCGGAGGGGGATCAGGATCGGGATCAGGCCCGGAGGTCGGGCAGATGGATGAGCAGACCAGAGAGTTCCTTTCTTCTGAGGTTACCCGCATCATATTGGAGCAGACTCCTGTGATCTTCGGTTCGATCAAGGAGGGTATTTTAGAGATGATGGATGAGAGACTAAGTACTTTCCATGCTGAGATGGCGGCCGTGATGGGGTCGCGCACTCTTACATCTAGGGAGTTCAGGGCGTGCGGAGCTCCAGACTATCATGGGGCGCGGGACCCCATAGCGAGTACTAGATGGTTGGCAGATGTGGCTAACGCCTTCCGCACTAGCAGGTGTCCCGAGGGGGACAAGGTCAGATTGGCGTCCTATCTACTGAAGGACAGGGCACGGGATTGGTGGGAGGAGGTCGGACACGCCATCGGGGATGATGCGGCGTTGGATGCTATGACCTAGACTGATTTCTCTACCAGGTTCAGGGCAGAGTTTGCACCGGTCATTGAGGTGCAACAGCTAGCTAGGGAGTTCCAGGATCTTACTCAGACTACCGAGACAGTGGCGGAGATCACCGCCAAGTTCAGGGAGAGGGCTCTTCTTGTTCCTCAGTATGCAGCCGATGAGGAGATGAAGAAGGCTCGTTATCATGAGATGCTGCGGAGTGATATCCGCATGTTTGTGAGCCGGTCCAGTTGTAAAACGCTGGACGACATGATTGCTAGAGCTAGGGAGAGGGAGATTGATCTCGAGATGGAAAGGAAGAGGAAACCGGAGTCGGTTTCGGGTTCAGGCAGTGCGGGCAAAAAGCCCAAGGTTTCAGATCACAGGTCCAGGAGTCAGCAGAGCCACGGTCGGTGTGGCAAGTGTGGGAGGATGCACGAGGGGGCGTGCAAGGCAGGGAGTTCCGGCTGCTACAAGTGCGGTCGGATTGGGCATATGAGCAGGGATTGTACGGCCCCTGCTACTACGATTTCAGCATCAGACCTGATTTGCTTTCAGTGCAATCAGAGGGGACATAAAAAGTCCCAGTGTCCCAGTCTAGCTGCAGCAGGGAATGTGGTTGCACCTGCCCCTGCCACCTTGAGGTTTACAGATGGCCGGCAGGGCCGATCTGATGCACCAGCAGCGAAGAGCAGGGCATTTCAGATGACAGCAGAGGAGGCGCGAGCGACTCCTGATGTGGTGACGGGTATGTATCTTTCCTTCACCATTTGATTATTATTATTATCGTTTGTATATTTCTTGATGATATGCATTATTTAGGGTCGTTCTCGGTGAACGGCATTTCTGCTTTGGTATTGTTCGATTCGGGAGCTACCCGATCATTTGTATCGCTTGCGCTTAGCAAGAAATTTAGCGGAGCTCCAGGGGAGCTGGATTGTCCGTTAGAGGTTGAGATAGCAGATGATAGGACCGTGAGGGTCGGCAGAGTGCATAGAGGGTGTTCTCTTCAGATATTCGATGAGCAGTTTTCAGTGGACCTGGTTCCTATTCCCCTGCGAGGGAATAAAGTTATCGTGGGCATGGATTGGCTAAGCCCCAATGGGGCGGTGATTGATTGTGAGCTTCAGCTAGTGAGGGTTCGCACTCCCAGTGGGGGAGAGTTAGTGATTCAGGGCGAGAGGCCACAGCGTGGTCCGATCTTTTGTTCCGCCGCAAGGGCGAGGCACTATGTTCAGCAGGGTTGCGCCGGTTTTATCGCATACGTCTTGGATGCCCGGGAGAAGGGCAAGGCGACGATTGATGATGTTCCTATTGTTCGAGATTACCCGGATGTGTTTCCCGAGGATTTGCCGGGGATACCTCCAGAGAGACAGGTTGAGTTCAGGATCGATCTAGTTCCTGGTGCGGCTCCGATAGCCAAAGCATCATATCGGCTAGCTCCCCCTGAGATGCAGGAGTTGTCTACACAGCTTCAGGAGCTGTTAGACAAAGGTTTCATTCGGCCGAGTAGTTCGCCTTGGGGAGCGCCGATCTTATTTGTGAGGAAGAAGGATGGGTCGCATCGGATGTGCATTGACTATCGGGAGTTGAACAAAGTAACGGTGAAGAACCGTTACCCACTTCCGAGGATAGATGATTTGTTTGATCAGCTTCAGGGAGCGTCTTGGTTCTCCAAGATCGATCTACGCTCTGGTTATCATCAAATGAGGGTTAGAGATGAGGATGTACAGAAGACTGCTTTCAGGACCCGGTATGGTCATTATGAGTTCGTGGTGATGCCATTTGGGCTCACCAATGCCCCAGCCGCGTTCATGGATCTCATGAACCGCGTGTGCAGACCGATGCTGGATCGGTCGGTGATAGTATTCATAGATGACATCTTGGTATATTCCAAGACTCAGGGGCAGCACGAGGAGCACCTGCGGGAGGTGTTGGAGACTTTGAGGAGGGAGAGACTTTTCGCTAAGTTCTCCAAGTGCGAGTTCTGGTTGCGCGAGGTGCAGTTTCTTGGGCATCTCGTTAACCAGAAGGGTATTTTGGTTGATCCGGCCAAGATTGAGGCCGTGATGCAGTGGGAGGTCCCGAGGTCTCCATCTGAGATTCGGAGCTTCCTAGGATTGGCAGGGTATTATCGGAGATTTATCCAGGACTTCTCCAAGATAGCGGTGCCGCTCACCCGACTAACCAAGAAGTCGGTGGTTTTTCGTTGGGGGCCTGAGCAGCAGGCGGCGTTCGAGACTCTCAGGCAGAGATTATGCGAGGCTCCGATCCTTACCTTGCCAGAGGGTGTAGAGGATTTCGTAGTCTATTGTGATGCTTCGATCACAGGTATGGGAGCAGTATTGATGCAGCGAGGCCATGTGGTAGCTTATGCCTCGAGACAGTTGAAGCCTCACGAGGCTAATTATCCTACCCACGATTTGGAACTGGGGGCAGTTGTGTTCGCCCTCAAGATTTGGAGACATTACCTTTATGGGGTCCGCTGTACTATTTACACGGATCACAAGAGTTTGCGATATCTTATGGATCAGCCAAGTTTAAACATGAGACAGGGGAGATGGTTAGACGTGCTGAAGGACTATGACTGTGAGATCCTTTATCATCCAGGGAAGGCCAATGTGGTGGCCGACGCCCTGAGCCGCAAGGTGTCGACGGCCCCTATCAGAGATCTGTGTATGAGGATGACAGTGATCACTCCCTTGTTGGAGTGGATCAAGGAGGCTCAGATGGAGGGTCTCAAGGAGGAGAAGCAGAAGTGTGAGAGGATAGTGGGCCGAGTAGCTTCATTTGATTACGACAGTCGTGGTTTGTTGACACTTCATGGTAGGATATGGGTACCGTACTGGGGTGGGGTACGGCAAGTATTGATGGACGAGGCTCATAAGTCTCGGTTTTCTATCCACCCAGGGGCGACGAAGATGTATCGAGATTTTCGATCGGATTATTGGTGGCCCTGCATGAAGCGAGATGTCGCTTGGTATGTGGAGAGATGTTTGACCTGTCGGAAGGTCAAGGCGGAGCACCAGAGACCTCACGGCAAGATGCAGCCGTTAGACATTCCCGTGTGGAAATGGGAGGATATCACCATGGATTTTGTCACCAAACTTCCCAGGACCGCACGTGGAGTGGATTCGATATGGGTAGTGGTGGATCGGTTGACGAAGAGTGCCCATTTTATCCCGATTCAGGAGAGTATATCGGCGGAAAAGTTAGCCGATGTCTATGTGCGAGAGATAGTGGCACGTCATGGAGTGCCGGTATAGGTGGTGTCAGACCGAGATGTTCGTTTCACCTCCAGATTCTGGAAGCGGTTCCACGACGAGATGGGTACTCGTCTTCATTTTAGCACCGCTTTCCATCCTCAGACTGACGGGCAGAGCGAGAGGACGATTCAGACTCTCGAGGACATGCTTAGGGCATGTGTTCTAGACTTTGGGGGCAGTTGGGATACGTATCTTCCGTTAGCGGAATTCTCGTATAACAACAGTTATCATGCGAGCATTGATCGACCTCCTTTTGAGATGTTATATGGCAGGAAGTGCAGGACCCCGATTTGTTGGGGTGAGGTCTGTCAGCGAGTCATAGGGAGCACCGAAGTGGTGCTCAAGACGACGGAGTTGATCCAGCAGGTCCGTAGTAGGCTGCAGACTGCGCAGAGTCGGCAGAAGAGCTACGCCGACAGGAGGCGTTCGGACTTGGAGTTCCAGGTGGGAGATATGGTTCTTCTGAAAGTCTCACCTTGGAAAAGTGTCATCAGGTTCCGGAAGAGGGGCAAGCTGGGCCCCAGATTTATTGGTCCTTTCAGGGTTATGGCCCGGGTGGGTCGGGTTGCTTATCGATTAGATCTTCCTGAGGAGCTTAGTCAGATCCACAACACTTTCCACGTGTCGCAGTTGAGAAAGTGTTTGGTGGATGAGTCAGCAGTCGTTCCTCTAGAGGATATTCAGGTTGATAGCAGCCTGAATTATATTGAGAGGCCGGTCGCGATTCTGGATCGGAAGATCAAGACCTTGAGGAACAAGGTCATTCAGCTAGTGAAGGTGCAGTGGCAGCACCGGAAGGGATCTGAATGGACGTGGGAGACTGAGGAAGAGATGAGAACGCACTACCCGGAGTTATTCGCAGATCCAGCCGTAGCAGACTTCGAGGACGAAGTCTGAGACAAGTGGGGGAGAATTGTAACGACCCGTTCCCGGTATGTTAATTAATTGTTAATTGTCTAAGTTTCAAGAGGGACTCGGCGAGTTCTAGCCTGACTCGCCGAGTTGGGTCGCGCATTTTGTGCACGCGGGAGCCGGGGACTCAGCGAGTCCATATCCCGGACTCGGCGAGTCCGTCCGTCTGGGTGAAACCCTAAATCCCCGGGTTTGCCCACTATTTAAACCCCATTATAGCCTCATTCTCGCCACTTTCACCCTGAGAACACAGTGAGAGAACCCTACTCCTCCCTTGAGAGCTTATAAGTGTTTTGGTGCCATTTTTGTGAAGGTGTGAAGAAGGAGAAGAGGAAAGAAGCAAGGAAACGAGTTGTGGTGCAAAGATCCAAGGGCAAATCTGAGTTTATTGAGGTATTTTCGGAGTTCCCTTCTTGTTAGATGCTTTAAACTTCCATTAGAGCTCTTCTAAGAGCTATTTGATGTTTGTTCCAAGGTTTATGTTTGCATGAATGTCTTAATAAGTCGAAATACCTTTGGATCTGAATGTTGGGGTGTTGTAGAGCCCAGATCTACTGTCTTTTTGGAGTTACATTGCATATTAGCCATGGATCTACTCATTTTGTGCATCTTTTAGCCTTATTTCCCTTATTCATGAGGTTGTGCACGTAAAGTTGGAAACTTTACGTGGTAAAACAGCTTATTGGACCCAGATCTATCTTTTGCATGTGTTGGATTCAAGAGAAATCGAGTAAAAACTAGCTGCATGGCAGCGACTCGACGAGTCGGGATGAGCGACTCGGCGAGTCGGGTCGCGAGTCCCCGATTCCTTCGTTTTTAGCAGTGTCGAGTGCACCCAGTGAGTTAGAGAGTGGACTCAGCGAGTTGAGGGTAGACTCAGTGATGGAGGGACTCGACGAGTTGTTCATACAACTCGGCGAGTCCAAGGCAATCTCTTTGGGATCAAGAACAACTCGGCGAGTCTGTTCATACGACTCGGCGAGTCGGATGAAGATTGTCTGAGTTCTTGGATCAAGAGGGTACTCGTCGAGTCGATGCCACATTCGACGAGTCGCAGTGAGTATGAGCTGGAAGTGAGAGTGAGACTCGGCGAGTTGGGCGGCCCAACTCGGCGAGTCAGCCCCGAAAGTAAGTTGACTTTGACCAAGGGTAAAAGAGTCATTTTACCCCAAGTGCAGTGTTTAGTATTTGATTGAGTGTGTTCATGGACTTGTAGCCGAGGTGATTCAGGAGCAGCAACCGTTAGCTTTCAGAGCCACACACTCAGTCGCCAGTTTACGAGGTGAGTTTCCTTCCAGTAGGGACGGGTCTAAGGCCACAATGCCGGCCCGTCCAGTTAGCAGTAGTTTCCGGACTTGATCCGATGCCGTAGTTAGTATGTTCGATGCCTTCGTGGCTCAGACAGGATTTGTGAGCTACGTTTTATGTGTTCCGGGCTACGGCCCGATGTAGTATGCAGTATGTGTGTTCATACTAGTTGTTATGATATGCTATGCTATGCTCAGTTCCGGACTTCGGTCCGATGCAGTCAGTTCCGGACTTCGGTCCGATGCAGCCAGTTCCGGACTTCGGTCCGATGCAGTTAGTTCCGGACTTTGGTCCGATGCAGGGGACAAGGTCCCAGTCAGTTCCGGACTTCGGTCCGATGCAGTTAGTTCCGGACTTTGGTTCGATGCAGGGGACAAGGTCCCAGACAGTTCCGGACTTCAGTCCGATGTAGTTTCCGGGTTTCGTCCCGATGCAGTGGGCAAGGCCCAATATGTGTTTACATGATATAGTTATTGTATGGTATGTGGTATTTTGGGGGAGCTCACTAAGCTTCGTGCTTACAGTTTCAGTTTTGGTTTCAGGTACTTCCGCAAGCAAAGGGAAGAGCTCGGGATGACGGCATCGCACACACCACTGCCTCAGCTTTAGCCTGGGATTGATTTAGTTGTTTGATTTGATGTAGTATAATACAGTTTTCCGCACAGTATTTTAGTATGTTTTGGAATACATCACGCATGGTTTTATTATATGGTACTCTGATTACGGTTTTAATTATATTAAAAACAAAATTTTTTTTGGGTTGTAATTTTGGGTCGTTTCATTATTGCTCAGGCGTTGTGCGGATCGAGGACCCACCTTAGGACGTAGATCAGTCGGGTATCTCACCGTCGTGTGGCTGTTGCCGGTTGTAGGCACCACAGTGGCCGACGTCTGCTGCCACCTCTTCATCCTTATACCCCCACTTCGTCTCCAGCGTTGTTGCCACCATCCTCCATTCGTTTTTTGATTAGTTTGCGGTCGCAATGTCAAGCTCTCATCCGCTGGCGGGCATTCCTTCGTCTGTTGCCACTATTACAGCTCACACCGCCGTTGTGTGGATCGTTTCAGTGGCTCCGTTCGTCGGTTGCCACCCCGGGGGGGGGGGGGTATTGTGTTCGAGTGACGCTGCTTTAGCCGCCGTACGCACTGCGGTTCCCCGCTGCTGCTGCCTTCCTGGGTTGCTGTCAGCGTCGCCACCTACCACAGGTGGGTGTTGGGTTCGTTTTCCAAGCAAGGATTGCTGGTTAGTGTGTGTGCTTGACTGGAAACCACAAGAAATCACCACCACCACCGTGAGGTGGTGCCTAGCATCCTAAGTTCATTGTTATTGCCGCTGTGAGCCACCAAGTGGGTGGCTGCAATGTATAGTGAAGTCTGAAGTGTGTGTGTGTGTGTGTGTGTGTGTGTTATTTCTATTGTGTGTGTATCGTGAGTGGTTTTGTCTGGCCAGGAAATTAAGAACAACCACCACCACCACTGTAAAGTGGTGGCTGCCACCATGCACTACCGTGTGTATGTGTGTGTGTTTATTTGTGATTTAGCATTGTAAAGTGTAATTACAAATTGGAATAATGAAAGGAAAACTAAAAACCACCACCGTGAGGTGGTGGCTGCCGCCTGCTACCGCCATCGGCCACAGTGTCGACTGGCAATGTGCCTTATTTGGATTGTGACTCGTTTAGATGTTTGGACAAGGGACTAAAACCCTAATGGGCCTAATAAACCTCAATGGGACCAATGAAGCCCTAGTTGACCTAAAAAGCCCAAACACATGACTAATGGACCTAGTTAACTCTAATGGGCCTAATGAACCTTAACTAGTCAAAAGACCTAGCTATTGGGCCTATAGGACTAAGATGGGGTTGGAAACCCTAATTAGGGTTTAGAAAACCCTAATATTGGATTTATGGGTTGGACTTATCGGGACCCACATTTGGGCCATGGGAATGTAATTGTGTGTTAAGCCCAATCACACCATACGAGTTATTTAGAAGAATGATGGACTTAATGGATTAAGTCCTTAATAGGTTAAGTGAGAAACACTTAACCTTAATCGTCATTTTATGTGAAAACCCTAATTTCACTTGGGTTTATTGTTTGGCCTTTTATTGGGCCTTGATGATTAGATTATTAATGGGCCATCCAAGATCAAGCAAATAGACTAGAATAATTAATAGGCTTCGATGTAAGGCCCATATGAGGAGTTGGGCCTAATTTGGAAAATTAGGCCATAGATGGGCCATAGTTTGGACCTTTAGGATTATGTGATATTGGGCCACTATAATGTTGAATGTTAGATTGAAATAAATGGTTGGGCCTTATGGTAAGACCTTGTAAAGGTTTGGGCCCAATTTTCCATATGTTGGGCTTTGACTTATAGTTGACTTTTGGGCCTTTGGATTGGGACTTGGGCTTGAATAAAGCTAAGTTAGGGGTAAAGTAGAATTTACCCCCACATATGTATTTGTGGTTATGTGTTGGAACCCAATTATTAATTGGTGTTTTGATATTAACACTTTGAGAATCTATCATCCAACAGCTGGGGATTATGTCTACGGGACTTCAGCAGTGTGAGTTGAGTTACCTTCCAGTAGAGGTGGGTCTAAGGCACCAATGCCGGCCCACTAGTAGGTGACTATGTATGAGATGATTTTCTTTGTGATAAGGAAGCCCCGGAGCGCCCGATGGCTCCGAGAAGAAAAGCTTTCGGCTCGGAAACGCTGCTCCAGCGAAGCCCTTTTTTTTTATAATAAAAATCCGTTGTGAGTGAGCTACGCCTACACTATTTATAATATAACTTTTATTTAAATATAGTAATGTTATTAGGACCGTATAATAATAATAATAATGCTAAGACTAATAATTAGTCACGGTAAATATTAGACTAAAATCTAGTGGTAATAATACTAGGTTTCGTCGAAGGAAATTATATTGTTAAGAAGCGAAGCGCTGTCCGAGTTTGGAATCATCACTTTAACAAGTGAGTGCATAGTCCCTTTCATCTTACACATAGATATGAAGTATTTAATATAAATTATGTGTTGTGAGTGCATAGTTCCTTTCATCTTACACATAGATATGAAGTATTTAATATAAATTATGTGCTGTGAGGGTATAGTTACTTTCATCTTACACATAGATATGGAGTATTTTATATAAATTACATGTCATGTCTGCATATTATCTGGATACTTGCTATCTAGCTGGATGAATGAATTTATACATGTTTTAAATGATTTAAACTATATATTTATTTGATATCTACAAATATGTTGGGATAAAACATGGGTAGATGAAATAGTTGATGTGTGATTAAATAAAATGATGCGAGATAGGTGATGATAATTAGATGAGGATAGATAGGTGATGATGAATCAGTCATGTAAGATGAAAGATACTATAACCTTGTCCAGCAATTTAGAGATGTAGTCGTCTACCAGAGTATAGATGGCGACCATGGACTATTATAGACAACCTCGTGGAAACACCAGCAGACTCATAGCCTATAAGTGATGAATTACGAGTTTAGACGATGTTGTAACTACGTATTCATGCGATGATACTCTGACCCCTTACTATGAATTACGAGTTCAGGCGATGTTGTATCTACGTATTCATACGATGATACCCTAACCCTTGTTTGGCACGTATTGAGGGAGTAATCCCTGAATCAATACTGTCTATGCGATGTAGGCAATGATCCTTAGGGGAGTCCTTAGGAACAAACATATAAGGAAATGTGATGTAAGGAGATGAGATGTAAATATGATGTAGGAGACAATCCTTAGGATAAATCCTTAGGGAAGGTACTTAGGAATAAAGAAGATAATGGGGATGAGTAATTGGGTTAATTATTTGATGATTAAGCATAATAATTATATTATTGTGGGTTGAAAACCCTATGTACCCACTAGGTTTCCCAACCTGACTCACTTAGTTTACTTGTGTCACGGGTGATGATGTGAAGTTACATTACACTAAGAGATTAAGGGGATATAGATCACTAGTGTAAATGAATGTAAGTTATGTTTATGCTTATGTTTCTGTATTGATGCGACATCCCAAATGTTTTAAAAGGAATAAAAATATATTTCTTCGAAAATGGTTTGATAATGAAATTATGATGTTTTTCTGGGAACAAATTCCGCAACGTTTTTATTGAAAGAGATACTCTGATTTTTATAAAGCATAAACAAAATCAATCTTTTCTGGCCGTGAAAATGGGGATGTCATAGATACGTAAGGGTTGCAGATGCGAGATTGACTTAGAGTACCATGGGAAGAGAGGGTCATGCCAGGTGTGTATAGTAGAGGGTCCCGAGGAGAGACCCAAGACTTCTGATCATCGGGTGAAAGGACAACAGGGCTAGAGGCAGTGCAACATGTATGGGGGAGTGCACAAGGGAGTCTGCCACTCCAAGGGTTTAGGCTGCTGCAGGTGTGGAAGGGTTGATCATGTTAGCTGGAGGTGATTAGGATTCCTCCAGAAGCTCAAGTCACTTTCCCAACAGGAGGAGGGCAGAAGCTCAAGTTACTTTCCATGTGGAACTGCAAGAAACTTAAATCGATGAATGAATTGAAGTACTTCATCCATCTGACCGCATTCAGAATAGAAGAGTGTCCAAGTCTGGAGTCATTTCCATTTCCTGACCATGAGTTGCCGAATCTATATGGCGGACCATATGAAGATGTGACTGATTTTAGTCGGTTGTCCGGTCTTTTTCCTTCATCTCTTACTTCTCTTCGCATAGAAAGATTTGAGAAATTGGAATCAGTTTCAACGGGACTCCAACACCTCGCCTCCCTCCAACATCTCAGCATTGTCAAGTGCCCAAAGATGATGGATCTACCAGAAAAGTTGTTGCCTTCGCTTTTGAGTTTGAAAATTAGTGAATGCCCAAATCTGAAAAAAAAGACTAGTATAGGAGGCTCCTATTGGCCCGTCGTTTCCCTAATTCCCCTGCATCTCCGAGGATGACTATATCTTATTGTGAAGGTCCGGCCTTCTCTATGTCTTTTAACTTCTTTTTATTTCGTAATGTATAAATTAAATAACTGTAAATCGAACAAAATTTTTAAATATTATCTCAATCCAAGTGCCTATGTATTTTTACAACAAAAGTTTTATTTGTGTCTCAATATTTGTTTGTTAACATGGCATGCTTACTGAATTAAACTGGTTACCAAACCAAACATCTAGAAATCAGTACATTATTACGTTGTAAAATATCCAAAATTAATGGTGAACAAACAAACAGGCTAAATACGTTCAAATAATGAATCATTTTGATTATGTACTGCCTAATATCAACCTACTGTTGTACCCATATGATTTAAGTACCGAGTACTAACACTGATTAAACCCATTAAGGTGAAGTGAATGGAATTTTTATTAAGTAGATCAATTTTGACACAGCTAAATATGATTCTATATTTGTGAAATTATTGTGAACAAAAATGCTATTTATCTTTACTGCCATCTATTTATTAGCTCCATTGTTTTTCCCTTTTAGAGAATATTTGGTATTTCTATTTAGTGTACTTTGGAGTGATCTTGATATGCGTGTTACTGTTTATGATTCATTGTTAAATTATGTGTTCTTTTGTTATTTGGTAAAATAATTGATGAATTTTGCTCACATAATTAATTTGACATGATGTATCCGGTAGTCATTTTGGAATGAAAAACTTATGTTGATTTATTTTTGCAGGATTCATGACCCACCCTTATGATTCACAATTGTAGCATTCAATGCTAATGCATATGCCATCGGGTGTGTAAGGTTGGTTTCTTTTATGCTATCTGCAGAGTCACAGATCCTTATAGTTTAATTCTTTTTTTAATTTTAACTTGAGTAAATTACTAAAATCGTCCCTATGGTTTGGTTAGAATTTCACGTTTGGTTCCTAACTTTTCTTTTGCACTCGGATCGTCCCTATGGTTTGATTTTGTTGCGTGTTTTTTCCCTTACATACATAAAATTAAGGACCAAACGTGCAATTTTGACCAAACCATAGGGACGAAAAACACAACGAAATCAAACCATAGGGATGGTCCGAGTGCAAAGAAAAAGTTAGGGACCAAATTTTGACAAAACCATAGGAACGATTTTAGTAATTTACTTTTTAACTTGTTCGTAAATGATTGGTGTAAGTATTGATAGTGCGAGTAGTTTTCATAATTCTAAAGTTAAATTCATACCAATGGCATTAGGAGCTATAATTGATGAATGAGTTCGCATTGATACAAGAATGAACGTAATTTTTCATTTTCAAACAAAACAGATACATCAATTTCTTCTTAATTTTACTTAAAACATTTCCATCTATGGTTATATCATTTCATTCAATACTGTGTCACTTAAATTGTTTCTCAATTCTGATAATATCATAAAAACAGAAGAAGAAATAATTGATGAAGCATTTGCATTGATACAAGAAGAAATGAAGGTAAAAAAAAAACAGATGAAGAAAAACAGAAGAAGAAACCAAGGGTAAGCTCTACTACTATGTGCCAATTTACTCGGTATCCTTCCTGTTATAGAATTATCCTTAACATGGATCTTTTAACAGTGGGCTTATGATAAACATAGACACTAGCCTCCGCCTCCATCTCCACCTCGACCTGTTTGTGAGTTGCCAAATGCCAACTGCTGTCTCAAACACGTGACTTTGAAGAGTATGGAAAATGGTTGATAAGTTTGCACGCAAGGTGTTTGTGGTTTTGCTTGTGTGAAAATTAGTACTGCTCTGATGGTAGAAATAGTTTTAAAATGCTCTAATCAGAAGTGTTTTGGAGATGTTTGTACGAAGAGTCGATACCAATACTTACATTGTTACTTATCCATGTGACATGATAGCATTAGCAATTCTCTGCACATGTTGCACCTCTTTGTACTGCTATCACTTTCCTGTAGTGTTAGCAACAGTTTTGTACATTTTAAACGTGTTTTCTAGCATACACAGCACAAGTTCTGTATAATGGCATAATGCTAATCTTTGTGGGCCACCTAGAAAATATATCTCACTACAGAAATTTTGTATTATATGACATGTGTATGACAGCAGTTAAAAATAAATGGGCTCAGGTCCAAGTAGACATCAGTTATAGGAACAGAGATGTGAAAATTTGTTGAGTCATTTGATTACATATTTGTTAAGTGGATGAATTAAGAATTGAAAATCACAAGTGGAAATATCACTTTATATTTAAAATGATTACATATTTGTTAAGTGGATGAATTAAAAATTTTAATTCACAAGTGGAAATATCACTTTATATATAAAATGATTACATATTTGTTAAGTGGATGAATTAAAAATTTAAAATTACTAGTGGAAATATCACTTTATATTTATAATACTCCCTCCGTCCCAAATTGATAGTCCACTTTTGATTTTTGAAGTCTTTTTTCTTCAACTTTGACCTTAAATAGTTTTATTTGTGTTATATATTACTTGATAAAACTTATAACAATGAAAAAACATTTAAAATATAATCCATTCATATATTTTGCATCAAGTATTATCTATAAAAAACAAAAATATTTAAGGTCAAAATTGAAGGAAAAAGACTTCAAAAGTCAAAAGTGGACTATCAATTTGGGACGGAGGTAGTACAAAAGTAAAGCAGTGGTAAAAAGACGTTGACCAAAACAATGGACAACTAACTGAACTAAGGCTTGAATCGTTCTTTTCAATCCACAGTCACACTTAATTCATCTTCATCCCGATCATTCATACCTACGCCTTCACCACAAGCAATGGCTGGAATCATTTCTGCCTTGTACTCTTTGTTTTGTGACAAGCTGGCCTCTGATACCTTCAAGCAGTTTGCTCGTTTCAAGAAAATCGATGACGACGACATGGAGAAATTAAAGATGTCGTTAATCAAGATCAAAGATCTGCTTAATGATGCTTCTGAGAAGGAAATACGTCAGGAAGCTGTTAAAGAATGGCTGAATAGTCTCCAACATTTGGCTTACGACATAGACGACCTACTTGACGAATTGGAAACTGAAGCTATGCATCGTGAATTCTCAGAGGAATCTGAAACCCCGAGCAAGTTAAGAAAGCTCTTACCAAGTATGTTTACTATCTCACCCGAAAGTGTTAGGATGCACGACAGGTTTGAAAATATTATCACCAAGTTAGAAGAACTGTTTGAGGAAAAATATAAGCTTGGTTTGAGTGTGATAGGTGAAAGCCCAAAACATAGAAATAGAAGGTTAGAGACCTCTCTGGTAGATGCATCTAGTATTATTGGACGCAAAGATGAAAAGGATGCTTTGATCCACAAGCTATATGAACCATGTGATAGAAACTTTAGCATCGTGCCCATAGTTGGTATGGGTGGGGTAGGTAAGACCACTCTCGCTAGACTTTTGTATAATGAAATGCAAGGGAAGGATGATTTCGAACTCATGGCGTGGGTCTGTGTTTCTGATGAGTTTGATATCTTCAATATAAGCAATATTATTTTTCAATCAGTAGGTGGGGGAAACCAAGTATTTAAGGATTTAAATCTGCTGCAAGTAGCTTTAAGAGAGAAGATCTCAAATAAGCGATTTCTGCTTGTTTTAGATGATGTGTGGAGTGAAAGCTATACGGATTGGGAAATCCTAGCAGGGCCATTTCTTGCAGGGGCACCCGGAAGTAAAGTTATCATGACAACCAGGAAGATGTCGTTGTTAACCCAACTTGGTAACAATGAACCTTATCATTTGCCTATTCTATCTGATGAAAGTGCTTTATCCTTATTTTGTCAGCATGCATTGGGAGAAAAAAACTTTGATTCACATCCGCTACTTAAACCACATGGTGAAGGTATTGTCAGAAAATGTAATGGGTTGCCGTTGGCTTTGAAAGCACTTGGAAGGTTATTAAGGACAAAAATAGATGAGGAAGACTGGAAAGAAGTGCTGAATAGTGAGATATGGAGTCTAGAAAAGGGAGATGGGATTGTTCCAGCTCTCAAATTAAGCTACCATGATCTCTCTCCATGTTTGAAGCAGTTGTTTGCATACTGCTCCTTGTTCCCCAAGGACTTTGAGTTTGACAAGGAGAAGTTGATTCTGTTGTGGATGGCAGAAGGTTTTTTGCAATCAACGACAAACAAGACAATGGAACGCTTGGGTCTCGAGTATTTTAATGCGTTGTGGTCAAGGTCATTTTTTCAAGCTGCACCAAATGACAAATCGTTGTTTGTGATGCATGATCTCATGAGTGACTTGGCCACATCTGTTGCTGGAGAGTTTTTTTCAAGGGTAGACATTGGGATGGAGAAAGAATATAGGAATGAATCATTCGAAAAGTACCGTCATCTGTCATTTGTTCGTGAGGAATACATGGTTTCCGGAAGGTTCGAGCCACTAAAAGGAGCTAAAAGTTTGAGAACATTATTAGCCTTATCTGTTGGGGCGATAAGAAAGAGGGAAACATTCTACTTATCAAATAAGGTCCTGGATAACTTACTTCAGGAGTTACCATTGTTAAGGGTCCTAAGTTTGAGTCATCTTGGCATAAGCGAGGTACCCGAATTCATTGGCAGTTTAAAGCACTTGCGGTATCTGAATTTATCTCGAACTTATATCAAACTTTTACCAGAAAATGTCTACAAGCTTTATAATCTCCAGACATTGATCCTTTTTGGCTGTAGATGTTTAACTAAGTTGCCCAATAGCTTCTTAAAGCTTAAAAATTTGAGGCATTTGGACATTAGGGATACTCCTTGTTTGAAGAAGATGCCCTTAGGGATTGGTGAGTTGAAAGGCCTACAAACTCTCTCCAAGATCATAATTGGTGGTGAAAACGGATTTGCAATAACCGAGCTTAAAAACTTGCAAAATCTCCATGGGAAAATTTCCATTTGGGGGTTGGGCAATGTACAAAATGAAACGGAGGCACGCGGCTCACACTTATCACAAAAGAGGCTTACCGAGTTAGAGTTGGATTGGGGTTATGGGTTATTGCAAAAGAGGCTTCATATGTTGGAGTTTGCTGTGAGTTTTGGGTTGTCTGAGTTGAATGTTTTTCGAAAGGAGACACATGATAAGGAGGTCCTTACTGAGCTGAAGCCTCAAACTGATAGTTTGAAGAAGCTTGAAATTGTGTCATATGCGGGTATAGAGTTTCCTAATTGGGTTGGGGATCCTTCGTTTCTTAGGTTGACTCACGTGTCGATATATGGGTGTGAAGAATGTACATCTCTACCAAGACTTGGGCAGCTACCATCACTTAAGGAGTTGTATATTGGGAAGATGAGTAAGGTGAAAGTTGTAGGTTGGGAGTTGCTTGGAACAGGTGTTGCATTCCCATCCCTTGAAATTCTAACTTTTGATAGTATGCCATCATGGGGGGTATGGTCAACCGATAACAATGGGGTTGTAGATGCAGCAGTGTTTCCATGCCTTAAAGAGCTTATTATTCTATTTTGTCCTAATCTGGTTGAAGTCTCACTTGAAAAACTACCTTTACTCAGAGTTATGACAGTAAAAGGATGTGGTCATGGTGTGTTGACAAGCCTGGTTCATGTCGCTTCATCAGTCACCAAGTTGATATTATATGATATTTCAGGTCTTACTCATGAGGTGTGGGGAGGTGTTATGAAGTATCTTAGGGAAGTTGAAGAAGTAAGAATAGAATGCTGTAGTGAAATAAGATACCTGTGGGAATCTGAAGCAGAGGCAGGTAAGCTTCTTGCGAATTTAAGGAGGTTGAAGGTACTTTATTGTTCAAATTTGGTGAGTTTAGGAGAGAAAGAGGAGGATAATTGTGGGAGCAACCTAAAATCTCTTAGGTGGTTGTGGGTATCTGATTGTGACAGCTTACAGCATTGCAGCTGTCCAGATAGTCTTCAGTCATTGTTTATTTTTACCTGTGATTCAATTACATCTGTGTCTTTCCCAACAGGAGGAGGGCAGAAGCTCAAGTCACTTTCCATCTGGAACTGCAAGAAACTTAAATCGATGAATGAATTGAAGTACTTCATCCATCTGACCACATTCAGAATAGAAGAGTGTCCAAGTCTGGAGTCATTTCCATTTCCTGACCATGAGTTGCCGAATCTTGCCTCGTTAACACATTTGCAAATACAAAACTGTACAAGTATGGATGCTTCCTTTCCTGGTGGGCTTTGGCCACCAAAACTGTGTCACCTTACCATAGGAGGGTTGAAGAAGCCCATGTCAGAGTGGGGCCCACAGAGTTTTCCAACCTCACTTGGTTACCTACATCTATATGGCGGACCATATGAAGATGTGACTGATTTTAGTCGGTTGTCCGGTCTTTTTCCTTCATCTCTTACTAAGCTTTGCATAGAAAGATTTGAGAAACTGGAATCAGTTTCAACGGGACTCCAACACCTCACCTCCCTCCAACATCTCACCATTGTCAAGTGCCCAAAGATGATGGATCTACCTGAAAAGTTGTCTTCACTTTTGAGTTTGGGAATTATTGAATGCCCAAATTTGAAAAAAAAGACTAGTATAGGAGGCTCCTATTGGCCCGTCGTCTCTCTAATCCCACGCCTCCACGAGGATGACTATATTTTTTTGTGAAGGTGCGCCATTATCTATGCCTTTTGACTTCTTTTACTTCCATAACGTATAAATTAAATTACTGCCATTCAACCAACATTTTAGATATCCAAGGATGTATTTCGATAAAAGTTCTATTTACGTCTAGATATTCGTTTGTTAACATGGTATGTTTACTGATTTAATATGATTAGGGCTGTAAAACGTGAGAGTACCACAATGGATTGCAAAAGGAATTAAGTTGGTGTATGGTGGACTAGGATTGGTTGTGAAGACTAAAGTTATCATTGTCTTTTAAAGTTGTAGAAGAAATCACAAGGATAAGAATAATAATAACTTAATGTAGTACAAACAAACAAGTTAAATACTTTCAAATCATGAGTCATTTTGATAATATACCGCCTAATTTAATGTAGTCTTATGCATGACTTCTGACCCGCTTTAATACTAATTAAACCCATTAAGATTATGTTGATGTAATTTTCATTAAGTAGATCGATATTAACACGGCTAAATATGATTCTATATTTGTGAATTATCGTGAACAGAAATGCTATTTATCTTTCACTGCCATATATTTATTAGCTCCATGTTTTTTCCTTTCAGAGCATATTTGGTATTTCTATTTAGTGTACTTCTTTGGAGGGACCATGATATGTGTTTTATTGTTTATGATTCATTTTTCAATTATTTTTTCTTTTGTTATTTGGTGAATAATTGCTGAATTGTACTCGTATAATTAATTTGTCATAATGTATCCGGTAGTCATTTCCGAATGAACAACTTCTCTTTATAGACTTTCTGACTTTTGTATGTTTTTCATAAATTTGGAGATGTAGGAGTTTGTAATTTATGTGGGATCAAATCTTGGAGATGGATTATAAATTTATCAGCTTGATCTTTTTGGACAATCTGTAATGATCGAACAACAGAAACAATGGGGGAAAAATTGCAAAGGGTAAGCTCTCTACTACTATGTGCCAATTTACTCAGTATCATTCCTGTTATAAAATTATTATTAACATGGATCTTTTAACAGTGGGCTTATGATAAAACATAGAAACTAGCCTCCGCCTCCATTTCCACCTCGACCTGTCTGTGAGTTGCCAACTGCTGGTTCAAACAGAGGGACTTTGAAGACTATGGAAAGTGGTTGATAAGTTTGCACACAAGGTGTTTGTGGCTTTGCTTGTGAGAAAATTAGTACTGCTTTGACAGTAGAAATAGTTTTAAAATGCTCTAATCAGAAGTGTTTTGGAGATGTTTGTACGAAAAGTCATACAAATACTTACATTGTTACGTATCCATGTGACATGATAGCATTAGCAATTCTCTCTCTGCACATGTTGCACCTCTTTGTACTGCTATCACTTTCGGATACAAATACTCGTTTTCTAAAATTTTGAATATTTCGGATATCCGATATCCAAAAATTTATTTTTTATTATTTTTATCATATTTTATTTATTATTCACAAGGTAAACTAAATGCTTTTATATAATAAATAGGTTTACTTTTAATATGGAATGTATGATTTATATTTTTGTTATAAGATGGTTATGAACATTTTGAAAAGGCAAAATGTTAAGTACGAATCTGTTAACTAATAATATTATTAACTTGAAACAGATGAACATAATCTTCATGACAAATGGAAGTGTCTTTTCTTTTTCCACATAAAACAAATATAAAGGAGCTTATAGGATTACTTTCAAAATCGATACATATGATGACTTGCAACTAAAACTGAAATTATAGTTTTTTTTAAGGTGGTTATGTTTTATTTATTAGGACATTAAGAGCGAAATGTTTTTATCTTTTTAGGTCTATCCGAACAATGAGTCTAATTGTGGTTACAAATGTTTTAACATTTAATACATGATGGCTCAACGTCTTTTTTGTTTTGAATTGCAAGTGGTTTGTAACTGTTGGGTTGAGTTGCATCTTATAGACAATTAACAACTTAATATATTTTAAAATAGGTTATTTTAAGTTAATCGATATTTGATAATAACAAAAAAGCCAAAAAATTTGGATATCCGATATTGATATCCGAATTCGTATCCGAAAATTCGGATATCTGAAATTTCGGATACGGATTTAGATACCAATAATACACTATCTGAATTTTGGGATATCCGAAATTCGGATATCCAAATTTTCGGATATCCGGTTTTGAACACTCCTACACTAGATAACTTAATATTATATCGCGGACTATATAATGATGTGAAAAACTGTAATCAATTGTCACATCTTCTTCCTTCATCTCTTGCTTCTGTTTCCATAAAGGAAAAAAGGAATTTGGGAAACTGGAATTTGGGAAACCGGAATCAGTTTCAATGGGAGACTCCAACACCTCACCTCTCTCCAGCATCTCTCTGTTTCCAACTGCCCAAAAACGTTACATCTACCAGAAAAGGTGTTTCCTTCACTTTTTTCTTTGAAAATCGATAAATGCCCAAATTCAAAAGAAATGAGCATTAGAAGAAGCTCTTATTGGCCCCACATCTCCCTTATCCCATCTTCATCCCTATGTGGAGCGCATCTTGTAGAATCCTCCATTAACCATGCATCACTATAATATCTACAAACATCCAAAAGTTAAAACATAAATATATAATACAAATCAAGTGTATAATTTAAAATCTTATACATTGGATGTAAAGAGTGAGCTAAACAATGTAGGGGAGTGTTATTCTTCGCCCATCGAGCAATTAAAATACGATGCACAACATTGTAAAAACAACTTATTTGAGATTTCGGACGTTTTTCTTTCTTGTAGATCTCAATCTTCACTTTCTCAATCTTAGAATCCCACATCTCATAGACCAAGTGTAAACATGGCTTGTCAGTGTCACAAGCTCTAATCATCTCATATATAGCTCCAGTGAAACTAAGAATATATGTTACTTTATCCCACCAATCATCATTCAAAATATACTCTTTCACAGCGTTTGCTTTCTCAGTGTCATCTAATCTATAAGAACACTATTCTTCGCTTATGACCATAGCTTGAAGACCCTTTTTGATAAGTTTCAATCTCTTAAGCATCACAATAATGGAGGCAAAGCGAGTGTCAGCAACACAAAGCAGCCTAAGAGGAGTAAACTTGGTGAAAATCGAGAGCCTCATGTTATGGTTCATGATGAAATTTAATATTGCAAATGCCTCTTCGTGAACTTCTTTTATTCAGCGGCACTGTTCATATGTTAGTTCATTTGTTTTTACATTCCTTGGTGAACAAATGTTCTTGTAACACTCTAAAAGTTCAAGCCAATTTAAATATTTCAAAAACAACCCACTTTCATTAAGTCATTACAAAAAGGTTTTCAATACAATTATTATCAGAGTCTTCCCAGAACCATATCGTAAAACAAAAACATGAGGAGCGGTACGATCACGCCTTCGCCTTGCCACAGTCTCCTGAAGTACTTGAAAAATATAAACCACAACTGTAAGCCCCCGAAAGCTTAGTGAGATACCCCCAAAATACCAACCACATATACCACGCATAACATAACATAACCGAACAGAATATCTATGCACTTCGGGTCTACTGTGTGACTGGTCCGCCCTACCGGGCCTTCAATCCACCTGGTCCACCCTATGAGTCTATCGATATCCATCGAGTATGCAGTGTGGTTGATCCGCCCACACCGGGCCTTCAACCCACCTGGTCCACTCTCTAAGTCTACAGTATGACTGGTCCGCCTGCACCGGGCCTTCAGTCGGCCTGGTCCACTCTCCGAGCCTCGGCACGTCTGGTCTGCCCTCGTGGGGCCTACAGCCTATTCGGACCGCTCGTTGGCCTTCGGGATAACCGGTCCTCCTTGGGTGTGTTGGCCTACAACGCAAAGCAGGACCCGCCTCAACCCAACTCCAGTCCGATAACCATGTGCACATAAACATACAATCATATAACAATTCACATCCAATCAAACCGATCTAGCAGATCAAATAACATAACATACTCCAAACATGATACTGACCTAACCGGTCACTAGCATAGCATCATCCTATATACCAAGCTATTGACCTTAACCAGGTCTCTAACATATACCATCCTAACTACCATGATGCAAACATAGCAAAGCAACAACATAACAACGATACCCAGATTACAATCCAATAAAGGGCCGGCATTGGTGCCTTAGACCCTGTCGATATAGTGAGGATAACTCACCTTGCAACTGCTGACTGAAAAGATAAGATCACGCTACTCCAACCTCTGACACAAACTCCACCACTGACAATACCAAAAGACCGAACTCAATAAATACCAAAAATTACCAAATTACCCTTGGAAGACAACTAGTCAACTCTTGGTCAAAGTCAAAGTCCTCAGTCAAAGTCAAACTTCCTGATTGACCCTACTCGCCGAGTCAGCCCGCTGACTCGTCGAGTCCCTCAACTCTGAAAACTCCCATATCGCGACCCAACTCGTCGAGTCGCCCGAAGACTCGCTGAGTCCCAAGAACTCTGAGTCACTTCCCGCTCAAACTCACCGAGTCGTCCCTTGACTCACCGATTCACAGCTCAACCAGGAAAGGTTAGGACCTCACGAATAGACTCACCGAGTCCAAGGCTATCTTCAACCAACTCGCTGAGTTGTTCTTCCAACTTGTCGAGTTGTTCTTCAAACTCGCCGAGTTTCTGCCTATCTTCATGCAACTCGCTGAGTACCACTAGCTCTTAATCCATTGAGTGGCTTTCCAAGCCATGCAGGGGCTCCAATTCATAGATCTACCCTTCCACAAGCTATTCCTCACGTAAAGTTGCAAACTTTACGTGAATCCAAAGAGATCTAAGAATAGAACACTCTTGGGATAAGGTTTGGGACAAGAAGGCTTCACTAACAACTCTTGGGCATGAACTTTATGGCTTCCTGGATCACTACAATCCTAGATCTGAGGTAGCAACCTCAGATCTTACACCAAACTCGAGATGAACCTCATTTATGCTCCAAAAACCCCACAATTGATAGATCTAGATGCACAAAAGCTCAAGAGCAGATCTCTTACCTCCAATGCAAGCTTCCACTGGAGAATGAACTAAATCTCTGCAAAGCCCCTTGTTCCAAATCTTCTTGCTCTTTAATTCCCTTCCAAGATTTCCTCCAAGGCTCTAATTACTCACAAAGGAAAGCTCACACGAATTTAGGCCTCTGGAACTCAAAGGGAAGGTAAAAAGGCTGGGGAGGGGGTATTATGTTCTTTATATAGGGCTCAACCCCCGGGATTAGGGTTTTCTCCATACAACACCAACTCGCCGAGTCTACCCATGTGACTCGCCGAGTTGGTCACTTATCACGCGACCTGAAACGTGACTCGACTCGCCAAGTCTATCCATAGGCTCGCTAAGTCGACCTTCTTATTTACACTTTTAGCCCTTCAACTTTACTTATGAATTTCCGGGATGTTACAATTCTCCCCCACTTAAATTAGGCTTCGTCCCCGAAGCCTGCTGCAACACACAATTCCAATAACTATTCTTGCAATGCACAACCTAGCATTAACCAAACCAGGTTCCTCAAAACACTACCATCGAAACCCGAAACCCAACTCTTCCCCTGCAGTGTCCTGACCACCGCCTCAAGCCGGCCACCGGTTTCATCCTTTGATAACCACACCTATCAACCGAGTACCACTTCATGGTACTTTACTCGTTCCAGATCACAATAATCACTTGACTCTTACGAGCTAGATATAACCTTGAACCACCGGGATCCCGACCCAGTACCGCACTGCTATCATTTTCCTCGTCAGACATATCCTTCACCGAATTCACTACTAAGACTTAACTTGATCCTTTACTGAGTCCAACTCTATCCCTTCCATGCTGACATGACAACACTTCCTTCAGCTTTAGAGCAACTCCCATGAGTTCTTCTCTGTCATCACATACACATGTTGAACTAGCTCTAGCATTCTCGGGTTGGGAAAACCCGACGCACTGATGACACCTCCAAACATCCCCCCTAGGATGAATTACCGCTACAAGCATAATTCCTTGTTCACACCAAACTGGGAATCTAAGGCTCCATCCTTGCATCCCTTCAAAGCCTCTTTGGCTCTACACCCGCGGAACTCCTTCCGTGACCTACGCAGCCATCCAACCCGTATGTGATTCCATAACACTGCCGCAAACACTCTGCTCAATAACCATGATTCAAACACCTCAATCATACCTCTGCGCTACTGCTTTCGCTTCCATTAACTTACACTCCCTCTCAGAGCTACATACCTTTCCCTTTCCTTATCCAAGGAAATCTACTTGGCCGCCTTGTCACTACAACAAGTGCCATGGTGCTCGCCCAACGCTACACCATTCCCTTATAGCATAACTGCTATCCCATGCACCACACATGCTCTAAATCTGCTCGCCAGTACTCTCAAGTCCATGCACTACCTTCCACTAATCATGATCAATGCCCGGGGCCAGACCTTCTGATGCTATCATATCGCAACATGCTCATTCCATCTCTTCATACATATCTATTGACACATGCGAAGTCTTCAACATGACTGGACCGCCTTACCAAGCCTTCAGCCAATCTAGACCACTCTCAGAACCTTCAGCATGTCTGGACCGCCCTCCAGGGCCTTCAGCCTGACTGGTATGCCCACCGGCCTTCAGTCTATCCGGACCTCTCGACTAGCATTTATTGATGGGTTTTAGACATATGAACATTCCTATGTGCACATACAAACCCTAATGTTTGGATCTAAGTTTCTCTAATTAAACATGCACTGAATCCAAGACTTCTAATGGCTAATTAGGTATAAGAACAATACAAAACCAGAATTAGAAGCTTACCTTGAAGCACTTGTTTGATCTTCTTGTTCTTGGAGCTTTAGAGTCACAATTGTCACCCCTCTAATGGCTTACAAACACCAACTAGCAAAGTGAATGATTTGAGAGAGAGGAGAGAGGAGGAAATCGGCCAAGTTTTCCTTGCTGTAGAAGAGATGCCGATTTCCCTATCCCAAGGGGTCTATTTATACTTGTAAGGCTCCTAGGGTTTCACCCTTAAACCCTAATTGGATAACTTAGACTCTAAGCAATCCTAATCCTTACCTTAGATAATCCTTGGATGATTTGAGGCTTATCGTAGCCCTAGAAATCGTCCATACCCTATCTCTTAAGGATTCATAGCCCAAAGTGTAACTATCAAACAATTCATAGTTTATACCCTCTTATTTAATTAATCTCTTTAAGTCACCAAATTAATACTAATTAATCTATGACTTATATTAATCAAATAACAATATTATTATTTCTTATATTATTCTCATAATATATTAATAATATATATTCTCTCATAATAAATCATCCTGTCAAGTTGCTATGGTGAAGGCAACCCAAAAGGACCATGAACAATCGGGTCAAATACTTGCCTAATATAGTTGCAACCTTAGACACTATTCCAACAGTCTCCCACTTGGATAAGTCTAGTAACTATATGCACAAGTACAATCCAATTTGCAATCGTAGCTCTCAAAGACGCTGTCCAAATCTGATCTAATCAATCTTGTCCTTTAGATAAGGGATCGTACAGTCCTCTGTTAGATATCATGCTGACAATTCTATGGAATGATTAGTCTAGCATTTGGTTTCTCGATCGCCGATTTATTTGACATAGAACTTAATCGAACACATCAATTCAGTTCTGACCGGGCCCAACACATAAGTCAAATCAAATCATCGAGCGGCCGAGATATCGCTTTTTCCTTCTTAGGATAAAAGTTACAGATAAACTTCAACTTATATACATTTACTTATTCATTAATCAACTATACACAACAATGCGTTTTATAACATCGAGTTACCAATGCGTTTTCGCATTATTAATGTACAATCAATTAACAAATAACAAACCATATATCTAGGTTTTAAGACTATATGATGTTATCGTCTTGCGATCACCCTTTTTATCACATTCCATAAGGTGATTCCAGCAAGCGCGGGTTTGTTCCAATGCTCAAACCTAGTTCATAAGCACTCATGAACGTTGTAGCAATCTTTTGCTATGTCTAAAACCATTTAGACAATCTACACACCTATTCATGACAATCTTCATTCATATCTACTTCCGACATATGAACGATTGTGGACAATTTGAATAATTCGATTAATAAACTCAATTATTCTGGAAGTCAAAACATGCAAAGTGAAACAATAGTTAAACAATTAACATAAGACAGTAACATTACTTATAAATAAAACTCCTTTATTTAATCACCAAATGTTAATTACATTTATCTATTACACGTTTCTAATACTATCTAATCTATGCTAATATCATCCCTCAGCCCAATACTCCTAGCATGCTGCAAGTGCTTAACCCTACTCAGTCCCTTCGTAAGCGGATCTGCTGGGTTATCTTCTGATGATATCCTCTTCACTACGAGTTGTCCTTCTTCTACACGATGTCTAATAAAGTGATATTTTCTGTCGATATGTCATGATCTACCATGATCTATCGGTTCCTTGGTCAAGGCAACCACTCCTTCATTATCACAGAAAATCTCCATGGGCTCCTTTATGGCAGGTACAACTCCAAGATCACCAATGAAGTTCTTCATCCATATTGCCTCCTTTGACGCTTCGCTCGATGCAATGTACTCTGATTCACACGTTGAATAAGCTACGGTTTCCTGCTTGGAACTTTTCCAAGTCACTGCTCCTCCATTCAGGGTAAAGACCCAGCCTGACTGCGAACGGTATTTGTCCCTGTCAGTTTGAAAGTTGGCGTCACTATACCCTCGCACCTTCAAGTCATCACTCCCTCCGAGGACTAAGAACCATTCCTTCGTCCTCCGAAGGTACCTAAGGATATTCTTCACCGTAATCCAATGGGCTCTGTCAGGGTTCCCTTGATATCTATTAACCATGCTCAAAGCAAAGGCTACATCAGGGAGAGTACAAGTCATAGCGTACATGATTGAGCCAACTGCGGAAGCGTATGGAACTCGGCTCATTTCAGCTATCCCAGCTTCGGTACTCAGACTTTGAGTCTTACTCAACTTGGGATTACTTTGTATCGGTAATTCTCCCTTCTTCGAGTTTTCCATACTAAAACGTTTTAGTACCTTCTCTAAGTAAGTGTTCTGACTAAGTCCTATTAGTCTCTTACTCCTTTCTCTTACTATCCTTATTCCCAAAATATAGGAAGCCTCTTCGAGGTCCTTCATAGCGAAGCACTTCCCGAGCCAGGACTTAACCTCCTGCAGAGTCGGGACGTCGTTTCCTATGAATAATATGTCATCGACATATAGAACGAGGAAGCTTACTACACTCCCATTGGCTTTGACATATACACACGATTCATCTTCGCTTCGTACAAATCCAAACTCTTTGACTTTCTCATCGAAGCAAAGATTCCATCTGCGAGACGCTTGCTTAAGTCCATAAATGGACTTCTCAAGCTTACACACTCTATTCGGATGCTTCAGATCTACAAACCCCTCTGGCTGAGCCATGTAAACATCCTCAACCAACTTTCCGTTAAGGAAAGCGGTCTTGACATCCATTTGCCAAATCTCATAATCATGAAATGCGGCAATTGCTAGCATCACTCTAATAGACTTTATCTTCGCAACTGGTGAGAAGGTCTCATCATAGTCAACTCCGAGAGTTTGAGTAAAGCCCTTCGTAACCAATCGCGCCTTATACGTGTGTACTTTTCCATCCACGTCGGTCTTCTTCTTGAAGATCCATTTGCACCCAACGGTCTTACGTCCGGGTACATTATCAACCAAATTCCAAACTTGGTTATCATACATGGATTGGATCTCGCTATCCATTTCCTCTTTCTATTTTTCAGACTCAGGGACTGCCATGGCTTCCTTATAGCTATTAGGTTCATCAAGGTTTATTAGTGTACTATCACTAATATACGTGTCCCCTTCGGTAGTAATATGAAAACCATACAACTGCGGTTGAACTCTAACCCTTTCGGAACGTCTAAGAGGTAATGATATGTCAATCGGTTCAACCGGAGTTTCCTCCTCGGGTTGAGCGCTAGCGGTAGAGGTTCCTTCATCTATCGATTCTTGAATCTCTTCAAGCTCGATTTGCCTCCCACTGTCTCCTTGGCCTAAGAGTTCTCGCTCTCGGAAAACTCCTCTCCTCTCAACAAAGACAACATTGTCCTTCGGTCTATAGAAGAGATATCCAAAGGATTTCTGTGGGTAGCCGATGAAAATACATCGCTCACTACGAGGTTCGAGCTTGTCGTGAGTATCTCGTCTTACGAAAGCCTCGCAACCCCAAACCTTGATATGTGTTAACGAAGGAGCTTTCCCCATCCACATCTCGTGAGGTGTATTGGAAACCTTCTTAGTAGGGACTCGGTTAAGGATATGGGCGGCAGTATCTAAGGCATACCCCCAAAAAGAGATAGATAGTGAAGCACGACTCATCATAGAGCGAACCATGTCCAACAAGGTTCGATTACGCCTTTCTGCCACACCATTCAACTGCGGTGTCCTAAGTGGCGTCAAATGTGAAACTATTCCACACTCCTTGAGATAATCGTGGAATTCAAGACTTAGGTACTCTCCTCCTTGATCGGGTCGAAGCATCTTGATTTTCCTGCCCAATTGATTCTCCACTTCATTCTTGAACTCTTTGAACTTTTCAAAAGTTTCTGACTTTTGCTTGATTAAGTAGATATACCCATATCTACTATAATCATCGGTAAAAGTCACGTAGAAGCGGTTTCCATCCTTCGTGGTAGATCTAAACGATCCGCACACATCGGTATGTATGAGGTCCAACAGACCCTCGCCCCTTTCGCACGTTCCAGCGAATGGTGACTTAGTCATCTTTCCAAGTAATAAAGACTCGCATGTGTCATCTTCCCTAAGGTCGAATGACTCCAACACTCCATCCTTTTGGAGTTGGGCTATGCGTTTCTTGTTGACATGTCCAAGACGACAATGCCACAAGGATGCCTTATCCATACTATTGGAAGAATCCACGTATAAAACATCATTTCCTAAGTTATCAACAATCATAACAGTTTCATAAATTCCATTACACGGTATTGCTTCAAAATAAAAAACACCATTCAGATAAGCCAAAATAGAACAATTCTCATTATTAAAAGAAAATCTAAAACCTTGTCTAAACAAACCATGAAATGAAATGATGTTTCTATCCATTTCTGGTGAATAGCAATAATTTTTTAAATCTAAAGATAAACCATTCCTAAGCACTAAAGAATACACTCCAATCTTGGTCACAGACGACGATCTTCTATTCCTCATGATTAGATTTATTCTTCCATGCTCCACGTCTCTATTTCTTCTTAGTCCCTGCACATTAGAACAAATGTGGTAACCACAACCGGTATCAAGAACCCAAGAAATATCATGAGATGAATCGTTAGATTTAATTGTGTATATACCTATGAAAGATGGCTTGATCTTTCCTTCCTTGATGGCTTGCAGGTACTCTGGGCAGCTTCTTTTCCAATGTCCTATCTTGTGGCAGTGGTGGCACTCTGCCTCCTTTGGGTTAGGGCAGGGCTTAGCGGGATCAACTTTGGTCCCACTAGAAGAGGCACCATCTCGGGCTTTAACCTTGCGATAGTTCTTAGACGAAGCCTTCCTCTTCTTTCCCTTTCCTTGTCCAATTGCCAAAACAGGAGCGGCGGGCAGATTGGGAGTTGGTGCAAAAGACTTGTCCTTGAAGTTGCTCTCAACGACCCTCAAGAGACCTTGGAGTTTGCTTAGGGCGACCTCTTCTTTGTTCATGTGATAGGTCATCCTAAATTGATTGTAACTTGGAGGCAAAGAGTGAAGCACCATGTCGATCGCCAAGTCTTCCCCAAAGTCAACATTCAACTTGCGAAGATGGTCGACATACCTTTGCATCTTTTGCAGGTGCACGGTAAGAGACTCTCCATGACCCATCTTAGCGGAAATCATGTTAGTGAAAATCTCATAACGCTCTTGTCTCGCGTTTTGATGGTATCTCTCCAACAAGTCTTGGTGCATTTCGTACGGATACATGTCCTCGTAGGACTTTTGGAATTCGGAGTTCATAGTGGCGATCATGATGCAATGTACCTTCGTTGCATCACGCTCGTGAGTTTCAAAAGCGGTCATTTCAGCCGGAGTAGCGATTTCAGGGTTGATTTTCTCGAGCTTCTCATTGAGGACATACTCCTTATCCTCATAGCGAGCAATCGTGTGAATGTATCTTATCCATTCGCTAAAGTTCGTTCCATCGAAGGTGACCTTTTGACAAAGGCTCATCAAAGTGAATGAACTAGCAGCAGTGTTGTTAGCGTTCGACATCTACAAATAGAAAGGACAAAGATAGATTAGAATATGAATCCCTAATTTTCACCCAATAAGAAAAATTAGGGCTAGGATCCAACAACAATATTTACACATTAGAAAAGGGATGCCGTAATCTAATATGCAAACAATTTGAAGGTAAGTGAATGATGATTCACTAATTCTCCACCATGAAAAACATAACTTTAAGTCCTAAATGTATTGAGAATTCCTAGTTTTGGATGAGATTCATTGAACTTTTCAATGGCATGTTTAAATCTCGATATGCCCCTCTTGTTTGTGACTGGGATACCGAGGATCACAAAGCGGGTGTGAACTACCATGCAAATTCACATGGTGCCTTCATTGCAACGATCACATATTCGATGTGCCGGTAAACCACACACGCTCCTTCGAACTATGATAAACAATGAATCACCCTTTGCCACCTTCGCTTAGAACCAATTTGTGTGCCGGTAAACCACACACGCTCCACTAACTTCTTAGCAAGGTGCAAAGTGTAATTTCATGGGATTGCATCAATTCACTTTTCCTAAAGTAACTAAGATTGGGAAATTTTAATGAGAGGATGAGGTTGCCCTATCCTACCTGTTCGACTAACAACCCTCCACCGATCAATCAAGCGGTGGGTGTGAGTGTACATCCATTAAGCGCCATTTTATACGCCACAACCTTATACCCACCTTATAGAGCGACTTCGTGAATGAGGCCTACTAACGGTAAGACTAGCATTTAAGTTATACATATATAGATATTAATCTTGTAATATTATATTAGTATAGGGTTGGATTTTAAACTTGTAAAATTCTAGGGTTTGAAATTTAAATTGTCTAAATTAAACTTTTAATCACAAAACATAAATTTCAAAACTTGAGGGCAAGTTTTTTAAACATTTAAAACATAAAGGATCAAACAACAAATAATTCAAATTAACAATTAATCACATAATTATCCATATTTGATTTATTTATGATTTCTTGAAAAAACAATTTACCAATTTAATCAAAATAATTAATAATTATCATATAAGGAAATTAAATATTTTATTAATTGATAAATATCTTCAATTAGATCAAAAATATAGTCATATATATCATAAAATCGGATTTGGGTTGATCTAATATGATAAAGGTAAGTTTCCATAAGATAAATATGAAAAAAAAAAAATCCCGATTTTGGCTCTTCCTGACGCTCGGACTCGCCGAGTACCCAATCTGGACTCGCCGAGTCCATGACTCAGAATCACAAAATTTGAATTTTGCAGGTAAGATTCAAACAATCAAGCAACAATTTAATAGAAACCAATCTAGGCTCTGATACCACTGATGGGTTTTAGACATATGAACATTCCTATGTGCACATACAAACCCTAATGCTTGGATCTAGGTTTCTCTAATTAAACATGCATTGAATCCAAGACTTCTAATGGCTAATTAGGTATAAGAACAATACAAAACCAGAGTTAGAAGCTTACCTTGAAACACTTGTTTAATCTTCTTGTTCTTGGAGCTTTAGAGTCACAATTGTCACTCCTCTAATGGCTTACAAACACCAACTAGCAAAGAGAATGATTTGAGAGAGAGGAGAGAGGAGGAAATCGGCCAGGGTTTTCTTGCTGTAGAAGAGATGTCGATTTCCCTATCCCAAGGGGTCTATTTATACTTGTAAGGCTCCTAGGGTTTCACCCTTAAACCCTAATTGGATAACTTAGACTCTAAGCAATCCTAATCCTTTCCTTAGATAATCCTTGGACGATTTGAGGCTTATCCTAGCCCTAGAAATCGGCCATACCCTATCTCTTAAGGATTCATAGCCCAAAGTGTAACTATCAAACAATTGACAATTTATACCCTCTTATTTAATTAATCTCTTTAAGTCACCAAATTAATACTAATTAATCTATGACTTATATTAATCAAATAAAAATATTATTATTTATTATATTATTCTCATAATATATTAATAATATCTATTCTCTCATAATAAATCATCCTGTCAAGTTGCTATGGTGAAGGCAACCTAAAAGGACCATGTACAATCGAGTCAAATACTTGCCTAATATAGTTGCAGCCTTAGACACTATTCCAACATTTATCATCCCAAATTATCCCTTTGGAAAACTCTTCCATGCATACAGGTCTAGCCCTCTCGGGGGTTCCGAACTCTAACTCCATCCTACATACTCAATTCCGGCCTAATCCTAGGCCTTCCACACTAAATCACCCTTTTTACAAAACCCTTGGTCTGTAACCTGCCCCGCTTGCCTGTCACTTGCTCATACCAGCCTACGCTCTTGGTTGATAGAACCGCTGTTGAATCCCAGACAGCTAATCAACCTCTCATGCTTGTCGATCTTCCAGAGAATTTTCCAATTCTCCCCACTTAGAGCTCTGACTATCAACCACCAGTCGCCATAACCGACCTCCCTTAACATCCCTGCACAGCACATTCCTTTACACGCGAACTGATTCCCACTAGAACAAACAACCTTCACAAAATCACATATCAACACTGATCATCTCGGACTTGAAAGAAGCCCGACCTTCAGCTAACCACTCTTCAAACTGCAGATGCTACCCGAGATTCAGACCAAAAGCCTGATTTCCCACTAATAATCCCCATGGATGATAACCAACAACACTCCCAATGCCAAACCCTTAACCATACCATAATCCTCAAGGAGCAACAGATACAATACCAAAAATCACACAACGAAACTAGCAGATATACAATACTCCATAATAATCACAGGATAACAAAATATCAAAAAGGAAACGTACCCGTAGTTACATCCGGAACTGCCTTGACCTCCTCTATTGTAAGATGAAAAGCACGACCCTAAGCCCTCAGGGGCTCTGCTCCACCTTGACCTCCACCCGTAATCCTTAATGTGGCCGGTGTTGGAGCCTACACCAACCTCCCAACTAGCTGTGGACAGTTGGCCCTCATGTGGCCAACCTGATGACACTGATAGCAAATCCTCATATCTTGGACTGGGGCTGACTGACGACAATCCCTCGCGTAGTGCCCCTCTCTGCCGCACTTGTGGCACGCACCATCGGACCTACAAGCTCCGACATGACCCTTCCCGCACTTCTCACAAGTGCGTCTGCTCTGACTGCTCGAACTGACATCAACGGTCTTAGACTGTTCGGCGCCGGTTGCGACTATACCGGAGCCTGCCTCTGCTCTCTCAACTGTAACTCGATCTCCAACTCCCACCGCCTAGCGGCTTCCTGCAACTCCAAAAATGTCTCGCACCTATTCATAGACACAAACTGCCTGATATCCCTCTTCAGCATACTCAAATATCGGGACATCTGGGCTTGTTCAGAAGCAAACTCAGGGCAAAACATCGCCCTCTTAGTGAACATCCTTGTGATCTCCGTCACCAACTCGGAATCCTGCTTCAGCTCCAGGAACTTCTGAGCTAATCTCTCCCTCTCAACTCGTGGAACATAGCGGGTACTGAACATCTCACTGAACTGATCCCAAGAAACCGCAACTCGCTGCACATCCGAATACGATCCCGTGGTCAACCTCGACCAATCCTTCACCTCGAGCCTCAAAAGGTTCAGATCACACTCACCCTCTGATCATCAGGGCATGAGCACGTGAAGAAACACCCGTCAATGTCTGACAACCATCTCATAGCAACAATCAGGTCCTGAACTCCATCGAAGGTAAGGGCTTCGTATTATCGAAGTCCCGATACTGAAAACCTCTACCAGCTCCTCCCCCTGCCGCTGCTACAGCCGCTGTAGCTGCCGCGGTAGCCGTCTCTGTAAGAGATGCATAACGGTCATCAAAATACTTAACCATAGCAGTCTTGATCGACCCAAACAGTTCCGGCAACTCAGCCCGTAACATCGCAACAACCTCATCATGTAGGATCTCACGAATCCTAGCATTCAACTCATTTGTGCTCGTCTGACCGATAACCTCGGGTGGTGCTGACCCACCCTGACCGCCCTTTCTTGCTCCCGATCCTAATCCGGATCCGCTCCCAGCATGCCTTGCAACCACCATACTGAAAGAAAATACCGCAACATCAGATACCTCCCACTAACCCGGGAGCCGACTCTCAACACCGCCCTAGGGTTGTGACTTCCTTGATACGCGTATGGGTCATGTGCTTTCAGTAGTACGGGCCCATACTACCTTCCTCACCTACCCATATTTATACCAAGTATCACGACAACATCCTAGTGAAGAACAGGCATACCAAGCACTCAACCCTCACTCCTAGAGGAACACTGGATATCTCATACAGAAAGAAACCCTAGGCTAGCAGGCATCACAAATCAGGCAACACTATCATGAAATTCTTGAAGATCCCTAGCCTAGTACTAGCATGTTGTTCTATCATATTACATAAACAAATAACTTGCATGGTATTTAGGGGCTACTTACTAGCTTCGGCTGATCGTACCTCCGCGTCCTCTTTTACTCATTTTGAAAACCATTTTAATTTCTCCTTTGAAAACTCTCCTTGATTTGAGACTATATTCAAATGAATGTTCCTCCAATTCACTCAAACCAAGGCTCTGATACCAACTGGTAACACTCTAAAAATTGAAGCCAATTTAAAATTTTCAAAAAACAACCCAGTTTCGTTAAGTCATTACAAAAAGGTTTTCAATACAATTATTATCAGAGTCTTCCCAGAACCCTATCGTAAAACATAAACATGAGGAACTGTATGATCACGCCTTCTCCTTGCCACGGTCTCCTGAAGTACCTGAAAAACATTAAACCACAACTGTAAGCCCGAAAGCTTAGTGAGATACCCCCAAAACACCAACCACATATACCACGCATAACATTACATAACCGAACAGAATAGCCATGCACTTCGGGTCTACTGTGTGATTGGTCTGCCCTATCGGGCCTTCAATCCACCTGGTCCACCCTCCGAGTCTATCGATATCCATCGAGTCTGCAGTGTGGTTGGTCCACCCACACTGGGCCTTCAACCTAGCTGGTCCACTCTCTGAGTCTACAGTATGACTGGTCCTCCCGCACCGGGCCTTTAGTCGGCCTGGTCCACTCTCCGAGTCGCGACACGTCTGGTCCGCCCTCATAGGGCCTACAGCCTATCCGGCCACTCACTGGCCTTCGGGATAACCGGTCCGCCCTGGGTGTGTTGGCCTACAGCACAAAGCAGGACCCACCTCAACCTAACCCTAGTCCGACAACCATGTGCACATAAACAAACAATCATATAACAATTCACATCTAATCAAACCGATCTAGCAGATAACATAACATAACATACTCCAAACAGGATACCGACCTAACTGGTCACTAGCATAGCATCATCCTATATACTAGGATACCAACCTTAACCAGGTCTCTAACATATACCAACGTAATTACCAAGATGCAAACATAGCAAAGCAACAACATAACAACGATACCCAGATTACAATCCGATAAAGGGCCGACCTTGGTGCCTTAGAGCCTATCAATATAGTGAGGATAACTCACCATGCAACTGCTGACTGAAAAGATAAGATCACGCTACTCCAACCTCTGACACAAACTCCACCACTGACAATACCAAAAGACCGAACTCAATAAATACCAAAAATTACCAAATTACCCTTGGAAGACAACTAGTCAACTCTTGGTCAAAGTCAAAGTCCTCAGTCAAAGTCAAACTTCCTGATTGACCCTACTCGCCGAGTCAGCCCTCTGACTCGTCGAGTCCCTCAACTCTGAAAACTCCCATATCGCGACCCAACTCGCCGAGTCGCCCGAAGACTCGCTGAGTCCCAAGAACTCTGAGTCACTTCCTGCTCAACTCACTGAGTCATCCCTTGACTCACCGATTCACAGCTCAACCAGGAAAGGTTAGGACCTCACGACCAGACTCACCGAGTCCAAGAACATACTCGCCGAGTCCAAGGCTATCTTCAACCAACTCGCCGAGTTTCTGCCTATCTTCATGCGACTCGCCGAGTACACTCATGTGACTCGTTGAGTACCATTAGCTCTTAATCCATTCAGTGGCTTTCCAAGCCATGCAGGGGCTCGAATCCATAAATCTACCCTTCCACAAGCTATTCCTCACGTAAAGTTGCAAACTTTACGTGAATCCAAAGAGATCTAAGCATAGAAAACTCTTGGGATAGGGTTTGGGACAAGAAGGCTTCACTAAAAACTCTTGGGAATGAACTTTATGGCTTCCTGGACGACTACAATCCTAGATCTGAGGTAGCAACCTCAGATCTTACACCAAACTCGAGATAAACCTCATTTATGCTCCAAAAACCCCACAATTGATAGATCTAGATGCACAAAAGCTCAAGAACAGATCTCTTACCTCCAATGCAAGCTCCTACTGGAGAATGAACCAAATCTCTACAAAGACCCTTGCTCCAAATCTTCTATCTCTTCAATTCCCTTCCAAGAAATCCTCCTCCAAGGCTCTAATTACTCACAAAGGAAAGCTCACACGAATTTAGGGCCTCTGGAACTCAAAGGGAAGGTAAAGAGGCTAGGGAGGGGGTATTATTTTCTTTATATAGGGCTCAACCCCCTGGATTAGGGTTTTCTCCATACAACACCAACTCGCCGAGTCTACCCATGCGACTCGCCGAGTTGGTCACTTATCACGCGACCTGAAACACCACTCGATTCGCCGAGTCGACCTTCTTATTTACACTTTTAGCCCTTCAACTTTACTTCTAAATTTCCGGGATGTTACAGTTCTTTAAAGCAAGATTATGCTTATGAACAACACATGGTGTCCAATAAATGTGAGGAAATTGACTCTCTATAATCTCTCCAGCCGCCTTACAATTTGTTGCATTGTTAGTAATTATTTGCACAACATTTTCATGACCAATTCAATGTATGACTTCCTTCATCTCTTCGACAATAAAAAATCTATCTTTCACTTCCCCAAAACAATTTACTGCCTTTAGAAACAAAGGACCATTACCCGAGGTAACCATGAAGTTGATTAGAGGTTTTCTTGTAGGATCACTCCAACCATCACTCACAATAGTCACACTTTTTTCTTTCCATGTAGACCTAAGTGGCTCCAATAGCTTTTGAACAATATCTTTTTCTTTTTGTAGTAATGTTGTTCTTAGCTTATTATAACCAGGAGGTACATAACCATCAATTTTGTTGTTAGCAGCAAACTGAAAAGCCCTGACATAGTGTGGATTTCTTGCAAGATTAAAAGGTAAACCTCCGGTATAAAACATTCTAGCTATTTCTTGATCCAGTTGGTCCCTAATTTCAACACCAAAAGCTCTTTCAATAGGTCTTGAAATACCTTTTCTTTTTTTAAATCCAACACTAGCTTCACATCGCAACCGGACTTCTTTCGCTTGTGACTCAGTTTTCTTCTTTTCATATGCATCTTCTAATTGTGTGATGTTAAGTTTGTCAGCTGTTGTTGCTTTCTTGCAAATAGAAATCCCGGTACCTATATTAAACAACATAATAACATTGACATTCTCAATTACACAACATGAAAAAAATAAGGTCATCATTGACATTATAAATTCAATTACATTACATTAATCAAAATAAGAAAGTGAATCAAAAACCTCTTATTTATTTGACTTTACCATTGTTCATGAATAAATAGTTCTATTGAATAACATGGATCAAAAGTGCAACAAATACATGAATCAAAACAAAAATCACAGCCTCTTATTTCATTACATTTTTAATGAATCAATAGTTTAATACTTTAATACAATAACATGAATAAAAAATTATAACAAATACATGAATGATGAATCGAAACAAAAATCGTTGCCTCTATTCTTTTTTCTTTACAAATTTTCATGAATCAATACAACAAGTCAATAACATAAATCAAAAATCGAAAATTACATAGACACACACACTAATTTGAATAATAGATTACCTTTTATGCCAAGTAAATGTGCTCTAACTCTAGAATATGATCCTTGTCTGGTATCACTGCAAAGGTTACACTTGAACTTCCAACATCCTCCTGCTCCAACAAGTTTATTGAGTTTAGTCACAAAGTCCCACAATGGAGGTTGGTCTACTGATGTAGATGATCCTTGTGTTTCTTGTTCTTGAGAAGAAGCCATAATAATCGAATTGGTGAGTGGTGAATGTGTGAATGAGTTTTGAATTTTTTTTCTTGTTCTTGTCTTCTTGATCGACGACACAGAGAGGCAATAAAAAAAACTATAAAAGTCGATGAGCAACAATGAAAAGAGTACGCAGCAGCCTTATGTTTACAAACTTCTAAATTCTAATCGACTAATTGACTAATTGTAGGGTAATAGCATTGGCAACTGACATAGGACAAAGCCCATTACTCTATTTCTGCATATTAAAATCCCATGGAAATAAAAATAAAAAAAGGAAACATGAACGAAACGTGCGAGAAACATTTCAGGGATTACTGATATTTGCCGGAAACGTTTCCTGACCGTTTCACTGGCATTTCCGTTTCCTAGGCGTTCCAGATGCGGGAGCGGCTATTCGTATGGCGTTTCCAAGCATCGTAGGGGCTAGATGCTCCGTGGATTATCTAGTTGGGCTAAGGTCCATAGGATGCTCCATGGGAGTTACAAACTCATGGGTCATGGAAATGAAGAGCCATGTTTCATTAGGGTTTACATGGTGTAACCCTAATGCAACATACTATATAAGCATACTTAGAGCAACCAAAATCGGCTACACTAGTGAGACAAAGAGGGCTTTTTGGGTTTTCGGATTTCATGGGATTCTTAAATGGGTTTTTGGTTTTGGCTTGGCCCATTAAGAGGTTTTCGGTCCATTAAAGCCCAAAGATAGAAGGGTTTTCGTTTTGGAGTACGTATGGGCTTTTTGGGTTTAATTGGGTCCAATAAAAGGGTTATCGGCCCAATATGGCCCAAAGAAACTTTTTTAGCCCAATAAGGCCCAAAGAAAAGTTTCCAACCCAATAAGGCCCAAAGAAAGGTTTTCGGTCCAATAGGGTGTTGGGTTTAGAATTCTTGGGCCAAGGCCCAAAATCGATTGGGCTTAGCTATTGGATCGATTTTTGGGCTTGTAATAGGCTATTTCTACTGGATTTTATATGTACGCTCACATGAATTCAAATAACATTGTAGTTTGAATTTCATTAATTTGATGTTGTAAGGTTACATAGAGGAAATTATTTTGTACATGAATCACAATCTCAACCCTAAATTGCTAGTTGTGACAATTATTATGTCATGTCATAATAGTTAAAGCCAAGTCATCATTTAACCTGTAAGAGTTAGTTACCGGTAGGTAATATTTGAACAAAACATATAGTTTATTGGTGTTTTTTTGTACAAAAGTATACTTAGATGGTGTTTTTTGAACGATTTTAAAACATAGTTACCCCTTTGAGTCATTTCCTCTTGCTTTTTTTCCTTTAGTTATTTTTTACCGGTAATATCCGGTTACCACAAGGTCAAATTTGAACAAAAAATGTACTTTGTTGGTGTTTTTTGTACAAATGCTTTACTTGGATGGTGTTTTTTGGATACATCAAACTTGAATGGTATTTTGTGAACAATTTTGAAACATAGTTACCCATATAAATCATTGTCCCTTTATATAGCGATATTACACGGTTATAATATAGATGTTAGGCTTAGTAGACCACAACTCAAAGATATATTTATTAGACTATCTTTAAGCTCGTTTTACATAACTCAAAGATTTTTATATATTAAAACATGTACCAACTCAATATTTTCATTTCTTTTTTCTAAACTAAGGGAGAACCATTAAAAAAATGTCATGACGTACCTAAAACTCCCACTTTTTCAAAGATATTTATATATTAAACCATGTATCAACTCAAAAGTTCCTTATTTTTAAACCAAGGGATAACCAATTTGATTAAAAAAAATGATAAGATGTACCGTTAAAACTGTAACATCCTACTTTTCTATGCAAATGATATCTAAGAAAAATCTTATTTTTTTTATAGGGTCCTAATGTTTTTTTAACATAAAAATCTTATTATTTGTTAAAAATCATCATTTCGTGTTAGAATTATATATATATATATATATATATATATATATATATATATATATATATATATATATATATATATATATATATAGGCTTAGGTTATTATGTTTTTATTAACTATTGTGTTCCAGAATGCACAGATCTGGACCACCGGATGGAATATAATCAAATACCATGATCTGACGGTCTATAACATTAGAATATGATAACATGTACCATATAATCAAACAAATTTCAGCATAAGGGCATTTTAGTCAATTAAGTTATATTAAAAAAGGAAATTTTCGGATTTTTTGGATAATTAATTCCTTTATTTTTAAAAATCTGAATATTTTAAACTAATTCAAATTTAAAAATCCGATTTTATTCTGTCAAAATGACAGAATGCCAACTATAAACTAGTAAATATATTTTCGATTTTATTCTGTCAGAATGACAGAATCCCAACCATAAACTAGTAAATGCATTCTGAAAGAATACACAAAATCGATTCTTGAACTAATAATATACCAAATAATTACATTGTATGATTGTGATTCATTGAATAATAAAAACATTCTAAAAGAATAACAAGTGTAATTTTATAAGTAACAACATTATTAAACAATGAGTGTGATCATTTTTTAATTCATTCTTCAAGCCTTTCCCATCAGGTCTTTAAGCCATTCTTCAAACCATTTCTGTCACAAATTCATTGCTAAATATTTTGTGGTGATACACTTGTAACAACTGCACATTAAACATATAAATAATTAACTATTATTCTATTAGAATACAACAATAATATTCTTACACAATAAACTATTCTTGCAGAGTGGTTTTGAATATTATTAAAAGAATTTGTATTATCAAGAATAGATCTAACGAACAAAAGCATTTGAAATATAAATGCATGAAAAGATCATGTTAAGACAAAAGGTGACTAAGAAAAAAAACAATTAGAATATATAAAGCATCTTCGGCTCACAAGTTTTTTGTTGTGAAAAACGATGATCTGTGAAAGCACTAGGATGAAGACTCCCTGTATGTATTCCAAATGCATTATATTCCTATTCAGTTTCTCTTTACGTATAATAAATCTTGTAACAAGAAAAAAAACAAGTATCCAAACCACATGGAACACAATAAGGGGGCAATAAGTAGGAAGAAGGCCCTCCAAGGGTAAAAAAGTCCAAATAGATAGTATCTATTCCACCAGGTGTAAAAAACCACCTTTGTTTGCACCTACAACTTGTGTAAATTATAGCAATAGAAAAGTGGTCCATGTGTTTGCAAATTTTGACAGAATGCTAGCTTAACCCTTTTCATCAAAGACAAATGACATGTACCACTACAGTATAATTCTTAAACAGTGCAATCGACACATTATTTTTTGAACAATATAACGAAATTTTTAAAGAATGGTGAGCAATATGTTATATATGTCGTGTATGTTCCAAGATATTCAAGTTCCAATTCACATATCAAGAAATACATTAAAAAATGGATTAACTGAAACTTACAATCCCATGTAGCCTCATTCATCTGTTGTATAATTCCAATTGGCCCCACCTAAAAACAAAGGAATCCCAAATTAAAGGAGAAGTAGGAATGGGGTGCAACTGAAGGATATTTTAAAATTAAAAGAAATGAGACGATTACCTGATTGAGGGATACGATGGCCCTGCCACCAAGGTGAACAATTCCGGATCAGAAAAGGGAAGCAAAACCAAAAAAAAGATGAAAGGGAAAAACCATGAAAGTTATTGTATTGATCGATAAACCCTCAATGGTATTGGTGACAGCTAATCATCCAAAACCAGTTTTATAAAATCAAAAAATGAAGATCGAAAGTTAATCGCACCAGTAGAAATAAGATGATTAATTTTTGAACAAGATCCACACCGTAATAACATGGGAATGGCAGCGGGTGGTGTAGCACTGGCGGTGAAGAGGGTCATCGAGTTTCTTTGGACGACGATTGAATGAGCATATGGCCAAAGGTGTTGGTGATGTACGGCTAAGGAAAAACAAGTGGTGTAGGGTTACAAAGATGAAAAAGACGTTTAAAAGGCTTTTAATACCGATTTCCCTATTTTTAGGAGATATTAAATGTTTTAAAATTCCTACTATAATTAAATTGTGTTAGATTACTATCATACCATTTTACTATTTATTACTATTTATTTAATTATTTATTTTTTCCTAAATTCCTATTGGTGCATTCATGCACACAATAGTTGCTATACACATTTAAACCTATCACTCTCTCTCTCTCTCTCTATATATATATATATATATATATATATATATATATATATATATATATATATATATATATATATATATATATATACATATATATATGGTGGTTCCCTTGAGATAAAAAAAAATTTAGAGAATGTGAGATATATGTATAACCGTTTGATGTGCTTATGTTTGTTTCTAAAACTATGTGATGACATATTCATAATTATATTGGTAACTTATGAAACTAACGCCGTTAATTTACAATTGTGGGACTATTGTTGTAATTTTATAAAAATTGATATGGATTTTGAAGGCTATGAATTTTACAAACTATGCATGTTTTTATTAACTAGTTAAATGTCGTTTTATGTTGATAATGGTGTTTTTTTTTTGATTCAGTAGGTTTTTCGTCATTTTAACTTGATTTTGATTATTGTCTCGTATTGTTTTTTATTATGTTTGTTTGTGGTGTTTTCTGATGTAAGCTTTTGTTTATTTTTCACATATAAGGATTTCAAAAGAAACTACGATCGAAAAAAATTCAAAAATCAAAAAAATATCGAATGCGGTAGAAGTGCTGTTATTTCCGAAGGTACAGTTCAAAAAAAAATCATCTATGATTAGAAGTATAAATAAACATATAACTTAATGTTGGAAGTTATTTGTTGTAATCATAACTGATTTTTTGATTTTTTTAGTGTATTGAACATAACATGTAGTTATATGTTTATTTTTATTTCTAATCATAGATGATTTTATACGTTTGTTTATAATCATTGTTAAATAGTAATGATAAATGTATTTTTATGTATCAAACATGAATATAAAATTATTTTTGTAATCATAACTGATTTTGTGGTTATTTTAAGTGGATTGTATATAACATTTAGTTGTATTTTTATTTATTGCTCTAATCATAAATGATTTTATATGTCTGTTTATAATCATTAGTGAATAGTAATGATAAATGTATGTATTATTTTTTACTAACACTATGTTTGTAATGAAAATTGTAGTTAAAAAGGGAATGTAGATATCTCAAGGAAGACACGATCATCTTCCAAAAGAGAAAAAGCGAATGAGGTGTTGCAAACACGTTCAAAGACATCCAAAAAAACAGTTATTGAACAACTAAAAGTGAACTGGGGGTTAAGGTCAAACCTGTAAGTAAGAAACGTGAACTATCCGATAAAGATGATTTAGATTTTCAGAGTCGTCCTGGATCTTCAAAGAAACCAAATAGAGAAACTAAAGTTTTGAAGAAAGATAAAAAAAGTTGCTGTTATAAAAGAATTTCCTTCACTAAAGAATAGATGTTCACTCGGGTCATTGTTGGGTGTTATTCAAGGTTTAAATAGAGAGCAGAAGGATTGTGTTAGGGCTATGGGATTGGGAGTATCTTAGGTATGGAGATGATTGACGTACCGTTGAAGATTGTTTATTATGTTCTTGACCGTTTTAATTTTGAATCTTTGAAGGTGGAGTTTGATAATTGTGAAGATAGTGTTGATAGTAAGTCTATTCAAGAGATGCTAGGATTACCATCTGGTGGCTCATTACTTTCAAACATGGATTACATTTCGGAGAATAATGAAGAGAGTTGTGTGATTGAGTGGAAGAAACAATATGAGAATATTGATAAATTGAGATTGAAACAACTAAAGAATCAACTTGTTCAAACTAGGGCTACAGATAACAACTACATAATCAATTTTTTGGTTCTTTTTATTAATACTTTCGGTGAGTCTACAAGCATGGGTAAATGTAATCTGAATCCATTGTATTTAATCAGAAGAGATACTAATTTAAGTAGCATTGACTGGTGCGATTACATTGTGGATTGTTTGGTAAGGATGAAGAAGGTTTACAATCACTACAAGAAAAAAGGCCTTTTACGACGCGCAAAACACGACGCTCTTTGATTTATGTTACGCATTAGAGAGCGACATTAAAAAAGTGTCATCTCTTCAAAAATTTTAAGGATTTAGGTCGCGCATTACTGAGTGCCCTTAAATTAGTGTCTGGTGTAAAAATATTAAAAACACGGAGGGCACCTATAATAAAAAGAGCGTCCTCTACAAATGTCGCTTTATAATTTTAATAAACGCGCCTCCTTGATAGGTAAGGGGGGAAACTAAATCCCCCAAAATTTTGAACACCCGCTTCCTCTTCCTCTCTGCTCTCTACCCTCCAAAATCGACTTCATTCTCTCCCTTCTTTCTCTCTGCAAACCCCTTCCTCTCCGATCGACTTTCACTTCCTTCTATGTGCAAACCCTAATCAAACATAACACATTTGAAATAGTAATGGTGTTGTGACTCCTCAGGCTAGAACATCGGCGACTACACACCTATCAAATAATATCTCTCATACTCGTCATAGAAGAATGACATATATCACCATTGGTACATAAGATTAGATATCAACTCCTCAGGCTCACCGTTCCACCTCTTCCCCACCCTAATACATTTACTAAGACTCCTCAGGTTTACAAGCCCAAGGTTTGATTGCACTAAGGTATGAAAAGGACGCTTCTACCCTGCCCTATTTCTTCAGTCATTCAACAAATAAGGGGGCACGCAATTTCTCATTCATATCTCGACTTCATCTTCTCAATCAAGAAAAAGGATTATGATTTTTCCCTAAATGTGCGATTTCATCTAGTATTGTCAATTTCTACTTTATGCCTCTGATTTTTTCCTGTATCTACTTCTCATCTCTGTAAACAACTTTATTTCACGTTTCAGCTTATAGCTATTGGCTTAGAACTAGCTGCTGTTTGGGAAGCTATCTATCAACCACATGTAACAGGTATCCAATTATTAATATATACAACTAGGTTACAAAAATAACTTCTTAAAATCAAGAACCAACTATTTAAACTAACGTTATATAGTCTCTTATATGTGATGTAAATAAGCTATTGAGGTAGTTTTTGATCAATTTTAATTCTTTTTTTTTCTAGCTATTGAGCCAATTCAAGATTACAAAGAGAGATGGGGTTTGTCATTTTGTTTTCAGTTTTAGTCTTAAGTTCGTATTCCTACCCTTATATGTTAACTTATTTGCTGAATTATATGTTTTGAAAAGAAGAATGGAGTTGTATGCTCTCAAAGTGGTGATAATTCCAATAAATAGATCAAAAAAGAAAGGGGAGGAGCTATGCACTCCAACTGTTTGACGAAATGCTTGAAAGAGCCATCTCACCTAAGTCAGACCTTATAACATCACCTGACGTACACATGACTGTGAATTTATGGCCCTCACTAGAAATTTACTCTTTTGCAGTTTTTTACCTACCTAGCTAATGAATATGAAAGAAGGCATATGTCAGCTTCCTCTATTGCAAGGTAATTTAATTCCATATCTATTGAGGTAGTTTTTGATCATTATGAAAGAAAGTAACAAATTCATTTTCAATCTATTCATTAAAGTGTAAATAAGCTTACTAAGATAAAAAATGATAAAAAATTAATGCTAATGTTTCCTCACCACAGGTCAACTCTATTTTATAAATTTTAACTTATAAGTCAAACTATCCATTTATGTGATTGTACACTCACTTTTCACTTTCTATTCCTCTATCAGACATTATAGTGCTTGGGTCAATTTGTTCAGAACTTTCAAAGCCTAACAAAAAGTCAGTTCATGGGTAAGTTTGTCTTTTTTTTCATTGTCCCCCTTTTCCAAATCAGCTCTGTTATTGTTCATAAAGCTTAAAAAGACTGCTTTTTCCCAGAGGTTTTGGTTCCATTATGGCAAACATTCTTCTAAAAAAAACTGAATTTTTTAACACATGATCATGAGACAAGTATCTTTTTAACACATGATATTATATAATAATAATACTAGAAACCAGCCCATCCAGCAGGTCGTGAAGCTGAATTACTTTCTTTGTTTTTGAACTCCTCCCCATAACTAGAACGCCCGGAATTAGTGGTGATGATAGGGATATTAGGTGTTGTGTTTACCTGAGAGTGAGAACTAGCAGAGGCAGGAACCGTTGTGAAGCTTTCTTCTCCAAAACCCCATCTGGTGGTGCGGCCTTCAGCTGCTTGCTTGTTCTGGTGCCCATTGTTTCTTATAATCTTATTCTAATAGATTTGGAGTTTTTTGTGGGATTCTCCTCAGGAAATGCCTGCCATGAATTTTGTTCAGGGGAATCTTTATCAAATAATCCCTTTTCAACCTCCCAAACTCTTCCATCTTTCACTTTCTGCTATTAAAACTAAACAAACAAATTAATACCATTCTTTTTGCCTATAAGAAACCAACTGAATTGAAGAGGAGTAACCTAATGTTAACGGTACAAACATGAAAAAGAAACAGCCCCATAAAGTTGTGTAGATTAAGTGTTTTACCCATTAACTCTATTAAGTAAAAAAGAAGCACGTTAGTGTCTCTTTATGCAAGCTTAACCTTAAAGCTTAACCTTATCTTAAACTTAAAGCTTCTTACTGCTCCTAAGTTAATTTACATTTATGCCCTTTGTTTTCTTTTTCATTACATACAACAATGAAGTAACTGATGTCTGTTTCTTTCTACTCATACATATGTCTAGTTCACCATAAAACTCCTTCATTGTAGCAATATCTTTTTTCCTTTCCTCTTCAAGTGCTTCTTTCTCCTCCTGAAGTTCAGTTACTTTCTTCAACATATCTTGTCCTCGTTTATTCTCTTTAAGTATTTGCTTACGAAGAGACTCCAACTCCAAATCTGACATTTCCACTTGCGTTCCCAACCTTGAAACATTACTTTTCAAAACTTCAATTTCATTTCTTGATGCTTCAGCACAAAGTCTATGATCCTCATTGTTTTGAATTTGATTGTTGTTGTTGTGCTCTGGGATTTTTATTAAATCAGCCATACTTCTATCTGAAAGTGAACCCATTGACCAATATGTGTTTGATCTTTGTTTTTGATGAGGTTTTGAGTTCCTTGAAACAGTTGTATTTTGATTAACATTAAAAAGTAATCTATAAGAAAAATCCAAAACGGGTGGCTATGATTCTGTTTTCCATCAGATCTATAGTCATATTGTAAAAATCATACCTTGAGCTATAGAACTCAAACGGACCCCAAACCAGTTCCCAAAGTTCACAAATTGAGTTGGCTAACTTTCTTAAGCAGCCCAACTTCACTGGTAAGGACGTTATCTATGTGCAAGAATGGAATGTTTGCTGTTAGGTCTGATCCAGGTCTGTTCTGATATGTCATTTTGTTTTCATCATTTATAAGGCTTGGAAAAGGATCCAGAGTGATTCCAAGTTTCTATATGTTCCTGATATTATGAATTTAAGATCTGGAGCAGATGGGGTGTTATTTCCAATTATAAATTGGTTAGAATTGATCCAGACTCCAGATCAGTGGGCAGTCACCAGCTTTTACTAGTGTTGCGATTGTCCACAATGTGAATTTTATATCCGGAGCTTGGGAAATGCTTTTCATTCAATTCCAACTCTGAGACTTTCATTTGTATGTCCTTTACTTCTCTGAATTTTGGTTTGGACGAATTCTACTCACAAGTTGGGTAGAATTGGCCAACCTCACTTGACTGTCTTGTTGGAGATAGAAGTGATACACCTTTTTGTAAAATTCATATTTAATTCATCCTTTGGAGTTAGAAGGAGTTCTTTATAGTTCTGGAATCCTGAACAATCATAGTTTTCTATAAAATTTAGTTAAAGCTATGTTTCTATTTTAGATTTTGGAGTAAATCCGTTTTGAACAGCAGGTCTGTTTTAGAGACCTTGCTGTGATTACTCTTTTCTCAACTCATAGCTTCATTACTTCTCCTTTCTAACCTTTAGTCCTTCTAAGATGGGTTTTAAAAGTCTAAAATTTTTGCAAGTGTGCTATTGAAAATGAATAGCTGTACAACTCTTTGTTGTATCTCAGTATTTATTATAAACTCACTTGCTGAATATTGCCCAGATCTGGTTTTGTAATTCGGGATCTGGTGGTTGAGAGTGCATCAAAATCTTTGCGTATGTTGAGAGAAGAATGGATATTGTTGGAGTCCTGTAGAAACAAAAAAAAAATAGATGATGATCACAAAAGAAAACATAGATGTATATAAATAGAAATACTCACGATACAGTAGGAAGCTTCTCATGTATAATGACAAAAATGTCCTTTGGGCTACACCCAGGTCGTCTGGCCAAAAGATGGCTGTATTCTCCAAGCAGATAAGCACTAACCTGCATAATGACATCAGCATACAATTGTCTATATTTGTGTAGGAAATATAAGATATAATCTACATACCTACACCATTGTCTCATGTATTGCAGGCTTATCAAGATATTCTCTAGCTTTGAGAGCTGCATAAGGCTAATGATTAAAAAAAGAAAAGTGAGTCAGTAGTAAGTCCTATGAACTTTAATAATGTAGATACCAATCTACATTCTACAATACCAAATTAATTAGAATATTCATGAATCATAATGGAGATTCTAAAGATCATCATCCAAATGCACCAAAATTTAGAGTAAGATCGAACCACTATTAATGAAGGTATTCTACTGGGCTAGGATGCTTGTTGTTTGGATATGGAGCCATGGAAGAACTTGGACCCTTCCGTGTTAACAGTGATGGAAAAACACTCTACCCCAACCACTATGCATGGAACAATGGTAACAAAAATTCCTTTAATTACTATGTCTCATTCACATCACTTATAATCTTAGTCCCTGTCTTGCTGGTGCATGCCTAACCCTATAAAACCTTTGCTTTTGAGGTACTAACTGTTTTCTCCTGGAATTTTTTTTGCCTGAGATTTTTTGCTGCCAGCTATCCCTTCGGGACCACTCTTATGTATTATGTTAAAAGCACCAATTCAGAAATTTGTTGATTATGTAAGTCAGCTTTCCTCTTCCTTTTTGCTTTTTATTATTTATGCACCCTTATGCCACAAATCTCTTTATTTATCATACTAAATATGCAACCATCCATTATTTTACTCCTAACTTGTTGTATAATTCATTCATGTCAGCTGCATATATGTTGCATAAAATAAATTGGTAAAAGTAGACATGTGAATTATGCATCTGTTATCTCAAATCTTACATTTATTTTTATTTCTGTTATTGTTTTTTCCAGCTTTTAGGTGTTGGTGTCAAGCTTGTTGGCAATACAGTGTGGAGTACCCTCTTTCATCAATTCTTAATAGTGATGTCACGTGAGAAATCATTTTTCTTTTTGTTAAACAAGTCTTTATTATCATGTATTAGGTCATACCATGGGTAAAAACAGCCTTGCCCCTGGTTCCGGGGTTGTCACAAAATACTTGACTTTTTAACTTTGTTTGTGGTTTCATTTAGTAATAATCCTTCTGAGGGGGTGTTTGTTGGGCTGCTTCTTTCAATGTCATTAACAACAGTGGTAAGTAAAATCTTACTACTATGAACCTCTTTTGCTTAAACCTACCTTATTGACCTGTAGCTAATTAAACATTAAATTAATTATGCAGGTTTTGAAGTTTTTGATGGAAAAGAATAGTGTTAATGCTCTTCATAGAAAAGTATGTTGGTATTTTAGGAAATTTGGCTAATAATTTAGTTAATTATATAAAAAATGTTGAAATCTTACATTTGTCTACTATTGGAATGATTATTTGTAGTATTACATTTGTCTACTATTCGAATGATTATTTGTATAACATTAACTTTTGTGCAATGCATTGTATTATTTGTATATGGTATTTTATTTTCCATTATGTGACATAAAATGCAAATTTAATATGAAAATAAGTAAATCCATAAATAATTTTTTTTTTAATTTAAAATTACGATACGCAAAAATGTGTGTCATCTTCATTTATGACATGGCCTTTCTTGACAGGGGCTTTCTTGATACGCATTGCGTGTCATTAACACGCGCGTCGTAAGGTTACGACACGCGAATGCGTGTCGTCTTCCTTTATGACAGGGCCTTCCTTGATACGCATTGCGTGTCGTAACCGCGCGTCGTAAATGCGTGTCGTAAATGCGCGTCGTAAATGCGCGTCGTCTCTAGACGACGCGCAAATGCGCGTCGTCTATCTTTATGACATGGCCTTCCTTGACACGCATTTGCGCGTCGTCTGAGCCATTTACGACGCGCAATGAGCGTCGTAAAAGGCCTTTTTTCTTGTAGTGAATCCAGAGAAATAATCTTCTTTCTTTTATGGAACAACAACATACCTTATGGTACGTGAGCTATTTTTTGATATTAATTATTCTTTTTAGTTGTAAAAATATGTTTGTTTTTGTAATAAATCATATATGATTTTACTACATATGATTATGTTGTATAATTTTTGTTTAATTATATATTACACATCAAAATCGTATATGATGTTATATATGTTATGATGATATATATGTTTTTGCAGTTGTTGTATGTGGATACTTTCAAGTTTGATCATTTGCAAATCACACATAAACGTCCAACTGTTTTCTTAATTGGATGTCAGAGAAGATAAGGTTTCTTGAAGATATTTTTGAAGAGAGTGGAGGATTTGGATGTGAACATGTTAATGAAGCATATGTTGAAGAAGAATTTCAAGAATCTGAGTATAATGAGGAGGAATCTGGTGGTGATGAGGTTGAATCTGACGGCAAAGAGGATTTATGTGATGAGGATGAAGAAGATTTTGAAGTTAATAAAGTTAGTGATGTGGAGGTAATTCTATAGTTTTATTCATTTATGATTTAATTAGTTTATTCATTTATGACTTTTTATGTTTAAGTATTTTAGTTGTAAGTATCTTTATTCTTATGTAGGTGTATGAAAGTAAAATTTCATATATGTATCAGAAGATGGAGGATTTGAAAAAGGATCTTGTTGTAAAGATAGTTGAGGGAATGTTGAAGTTTCCTCAAAGTCAAAATTTGAAAAATTCGAAATTATTATTTCCTGTTGAAGATTTAAGCACAAAAAGTTTTGTTTTCCATTATGTTTCACAAAAATAGAAAGAACCGATATTAACACCGCTAACTCGTTGAGTCCCTCAACTCTGAAAACTCCCATATCGTGACCCAACTCACCGAGTCGCCCCAAGACTCGCCGAGTCCCACGAACTCTGAGTCACTTCCTGCTCAACTCACCGAGTCGTCCCTTGACTCACCGATTCACAGCTCAGCCAGGAAAGGTTAGGACCTCACGACCAGACTCGCCGAGTCCAAGAACAGACTCGCCGAGTCCAAGGCTATCTTCAACCAACTCGCCGAGTTGTTCTTTCAACTCGCCAAGTTTCTGCCTATCTTCATGCAACTCGCCAAGTACACCCATGTGACTCGCCGAGTACCACAAGCTCTTAATCCATTCAGTGGCTTTCCAAGCCATGCAGGGGCTCCAATCCATAGATCTACCCTTCCACAAGCTATTCCTCACGTAAAGTTGCAAACTTTACGTGAATCCAAAGAGATCTAAGCATCGAACACTCTTGGGATAGGGTTTAGGACAAGAAGGCTTCACTAAAAACTCTTGGGCATGAACTTTATGGCTTCCTGGACCACTACAATCCTAGATCTAAGGTAGCAACATCTTACACCAAACTCGAGATGAACCTCATTTATGCTCCAAAAACCCTACAATTGATAGATCTAGATGCACAAAAGCTCAAGAACAGATCTCTTACCTCCAATGCAAGCTCCTACTGGAGAATGAACCAAATCTCTGCAAAGACCCTTGCTCCAAATCTTCTTGCTCTTCAATTCCCCTCCAAGATTTCCTCCTCCAAGGCTCTAATTACTCACAAAGGAAAGCTCACACGAATTTAGGGCCTCTGGAACTCAAAGGGAAGGTAAAGAGGCTGGGGAGGGGGTATTATGTTCTTTATATAGGGCTCAACCCTCGGGATTAGGGTTTTCTCCATACAACACCAACTTGCCGAGTCTACCCATGCGACTCGCCGAGTTGGTCACTTATCACGCGACCTGAAACACCACTTGATTCTCCGAGTCGACCTTCTTATTTACACTTTTAGCCCTTCAACTTTACTTCTAAATTTCCGGGATGTTACAGTTCTTTAAAGCGAGATTATGCTTATGAACAACACATGGTGTCCAATAAATGTGAGGAAATTGACTCTCTATAATCTCTCCATCCGTCTTACAATTTGTTGCATTGTTAGTAATTATTTGCACAACATTTTCATGACCAATTCAATGTATGACTTCCTTCATCACTTCGACAATAAAAAATCTATCTTTCACTTCCCCAAAACAATTTACTGCCTTTAGAAACAAAGGACCATTACCTGAGGTAGCCATGAAGTTGATTAGAGGTTTTCTTGTAGGATCACTCCAACCATCACTCACAATAGTCACACTTTTTTCTTTCCATGTAGACGTAAGTGGCTCCAATAGCTTTTGAACAATATCTTTTTCTTTTTGTAGTAATGTTGTTCTTAGCTTATTATAACCAAGAGGTACATAACCATCAATTTTTTTGTTAGCAGCAAACTGAAAAGCCCTGACATAGTGTGGATTTCTTGCAAGATTAAAAGGTAAACCTTCGGTATAAAACATTCTAGCTATTTTTTGATCCAGTTGGTCCCTAATTTCTACACCAAAAGCTCTTTCAATAGGTCTTGGAATACCTTTTCTTTTCTTAAATCCAACACCAGCTTCACATGGCAACTGGACTTCTTTCGCTTGTGACTCAGTTTTCTTCTTTTCATATGCATCTTCTAATTGTGTGATGTTAAGTTTGTCAGCTGTTATTGCTTTCTCGCAAATAGAAATCCCAGTACCTATATTAAACAACATAATAACATTGACATTCTCAATTACACAACATGAAAAAAATAAGGTCATCACTAACATTATAAATTCAATTACATTACATTAATCAAAACAAGAAAGTGAATCAAAAACCTCTTATTTATTTCACTTTACCATTGTTCATGAATAAATAGTTCTATTGAATAACATGAATCAAAAGTGCAACAAATACATGAATCAAAAAAAAAATCACAGCCTCTTATTTCATTACATTTTTTAATGAATCAATATTTCAATACTTCAATACAATAACAAGAATAAAAAAATTACAACAAATACATGAATGATGAATCGAAACAAAAATCGTTGCCTCTAATTTTTTTTCTTTACAATTTTTCATGAATCAATACAATAAGTCAACAACATAAATCAAAAATCGAAAATTACATAGACACACACACACTAATTTGAATAATAGATTACCTTTTATGCGAAGCAAATGTGCTCTAACTCTAGAATATGATCCTTGTCTGGTTTCACTGCAAAGGTTACACTTGAACTTCCAACATCCTCCTGCTCCAACAAGTTTATCAAGTTTAGTCACAAAGTCCCACAATGGAGGTTGGTCTAATGATGTAGATGATCCTTGTGTTTCTTGTTCTTGAGAAGAAGCCATAATAATCGAATTGGTGAGTGGTGAATGTGTGAATGAGTTTTGAATTTTTTTCTTGTTCTTGTCTTCTTGATCGACGACACAGAGAGGCAATAAAAAAACTATAAAAGTCGATGAGAACCAATGAAAAGAGTACGCAGCAGCCTTACGTTTACAAACTTCTAAATTCTAATTGACTGATTGACTAATTGTAGGGTAATAGCATTGGCAACCGACATAGGACTAAGCCCATTACTCTATTTCTACATATTAAAAGCCCATGCAAATAAAAATAAAAAAGGGAAAGGTGAACGAAACGTGCGAGAAACATTTTAGGGATTACTGATATTTGCCAGAAACGTTTCCCGACCGTTTCACTGGCGTTTCCGTTTCCTAGGCGTTTAAGATACTGGAGCGGCTATTCGTATGGCGTTTCCAAGCATCGTAGGGGCTAGATGCTCCGTGGATTATCTAGTTGGGCTAAGTTCCATAGGATGCTCCATGGGAGTTACAAACCCATGGGTTATGGAAATGAAGAGCCATGTTACATTAGGGTTTACATGGTGTAACCCTAATGCAACATACTATATAAGCATACTTAGAGCAACCAAAATCAGCTACACTAGTGAGACAAAGAGGCCTTTTTGGGTTTTCGGATTTCATGGGATTCTTAAATGGGTTTTTGGTTTTGGCTTGGCCCATTAAGAGGTTTTCGGTCTATTAAAGCCCAAAGATAGAAGGGTTTTCGTTTTGGAGTACGTATCGGCTTTTTGGGTTTAATTGGGTCCAATAAAAGGGTTATCGGCCTAATATGTCCCAAAGAAAAATTTTCAGCCCAATAAGGCCCAAAGAAAAGTTTCCAACCCAATAAGGCCCAAAGAAAGGTTTTCGGTCCAATAGGGTGTTGGGTTTAGAATTCTTGGGCCAAGGCCCAAAATCGATTGGGCTTAGCTATTGGATCAATTTTTGGGCTTGTAAGAGGCTATTTCTACTGGATTTTATATGTACGCTCACATGAATTCAAATAACATTGTAGTTTGAATTTCATTAATTTGATGTTGCAAGGTTACATAGAGGAAATTATTTTCTACATGAATCACAATCTCAACCCTAAATTGCTAGTTGTGACAATTATTATGTCATGTCATAATAGTTAAAGCCAAGTCATCATTTAACCTGTAAGAGTTAGTTACCGGTAGGTAATATTTGAACAAAACATATAGTTTGTTGGTGTTTTTTTGTACAAAAGTATACTTAGATGGTGTTTTTTGAATGATTTTAAAACATAGTTACCCCTTTGAGTCATTTCCTCTTTCTTTTTTTCCTTTAGTTATTTTTTCCGGTAATATCCGGTTACCACAAGGTCAAATTTGAACACAAAATGTACTTCGTTGGTGTTTTTTGTACAAATGCTTTACTTGGATGGTGTTTTTTGGATACATCAAACTTGAATGGTATTTTTTGAACAATTTTGAAACATAGTTACCCATATAAATCATTGTCCCTTTATATAGCGATATTACACGGTTATAATATAGATGTTAGGCTTAGTAGACCACAACTCAAAGATATATTTATTAGACTATCTTTTAGCTCGTTTTACATAACTCAAAGATTTTTATATATTAAAACATGTACCAACTTAAAATTTTCATTTTTTTTTCTACACTAAGGAAGAACCATTAAAAAAATGTCATGACGTACCTAAAACTCCCACTTTTTCAAAGATTTTTATATATTACACCATGTATCAACTCAAAAGTTCCTTGTTTTTTAAACGAAGGGATAACCAATTTGATTAAAAAAAATGTTAAGACGTACCGCTAAAACTGTAACATCCTACTTTTCTATACAAAGGATATCTAAGAAAAATCTTATAATTTTTGGAATTTTTTTATAGGGTCCTAAATGTCTTTTTTAACATAAAAATCTCATTATGTGGGAAAAATCATCATTTCATGTTAGAATAATATATATATATATATATATATATATATATATATATATATATATATATATATATATATATATATATATATATAGGCTTAGGTTATTATGTATTTATTAACTATTGTGTTCCAGATTGCACAGATCTGGATCACCGGATGGAATATAATCAAATGTCATGATCTAAGGGTCTATGATATTAGAATAGGATAACATGTACCATATTATTAAACAATTTTCAGCATAAGGGTATTTTAGTCAATTAGGTTATATTAAAAAAGGAAATTTTCGAATTTTTTGGATAATTAATTCCTTTATTTTTAAAAATCTGAATATTTTAAATTAATTCAAATTTAAAAATCCGATTTTATTCTGTCAGAATGACAGCATGCCAACCATAAACTAGTAAATATATTTTCGATTTTATTCTATCAGAATGACAGAATCCCAACCATAAACTAGTAAATACATTATGAAAGAATACACAAAATCGATTCTTGAACTAATAATATACCAAATAATTACATTGTATGATTCTGATTCATTGAATAATAACAATATTGTGAAAGAATAACAAGTGTAATTTTTAAAAAGTAACAACATTATTAAACAATGAGTGTGATCATTCTTTAATTCATTCTTCAAGCCTTTTACATCAGGTTTTCAAGCCATTCTTCAAACCATTTCTATGAAAAATTCATTACCAAATATTTTGTAGTGATACACTTGTAACAACTGCACATTAAACATATAAATAATTAACTACTATTCTATTAGAATACAACAATAATATTCTTACACAATAAACTATTCTTGCAGAGTGGTTTTGTATATTATTAAAAGAATTTGTATTATTAAGAATAGACCCAACGAACAAAAACATTTGAAATATAAATGCATGAAAAGATCATGTTAACACAAAAGGTGACTAAGAAAAAAAAACAATTGGAATATATAAACCATCTTCGGCTCACAAGTTTTTTGTTGTGAAAAATGATGATCTATGAAAGCACCAGGATGAAGACTCCCTGTATGTATTCCAAATGCATTATATTCCTATCCAGTTTCTCTTTACGTATAATAAATCCTGTTACAAGAAAAAAAACAAGTATCCAAACCACATGGAACACAATAAGGGGGCAATATGTAGGAAGAAAGCCCTGCAAGGGTAAAAAGGTCCAAATAGATAGTATCTATTCCACCAGGTGTAAAAAACCACCTTTGTTTGCACCTACAACTTGTGTAAATTATAGCAATAGAAAGTGTTCCATGTGTTTGCAAATTTTGACAGAATGCTAGCTTAACCCTTTTCATCAAAGACAAATGACATGTACCACTACAGTTTGAAGAATTCTTAAACAATGCAATTGACACATTATTTTTTGAACAATATAACCAAATTTTTAAAGAATGGTGAACAATATGTTATATATGTCGTGTATGTTCCAAGATATTCAAGTTCCAATTCACATATCAAGAAATACATTAAAAAAATGGATTAAATGAAACTTACAATCCCATGTAGCCTAATTCATCTATTGTATAATTCCAATTGGCCCCACCTAAAAACAAAGGAATCCCAAATTAAAGGAGAAGTAGTTATAGGGTGCAACTGAACGATATTTTAAAATTAAAAGAAATGAGACGATTACCTGATTGAAGGATACGATGGCCCCTGCTACCAAGGTGAACAATTCCGGATTAGAAAAGGGAAGAAAAACCAAAAAAAAAAAAGATGAAAGTGAAAAACCATGAAAGCTATTGTATTGATCGATAAACCCTCAATGGTATTGGTGGCAGCTAATCATCCAAAACCAGTTTTTATAAAATCAAAAAATGAAGATCAAAAGTTAATCACACCGGTAGAAATAAGATGATTAATTTTTGAACAAGATCCACACCGTAATAACAGGGGAATGACAGCGGGTGGTGTAGCACTGGCTGTGAAGAGGGTCATCGAGTTTCTTTAGACGACGATTGAATGAGCATGTGGCTGAAGGTGTTGGTGATGTACGGCTAAGGAAAAACCGATGGTGTAGGGTTACTAAGATGAAAAAGACGCGTAAAAGGATTTTAATACCGATTTCCCTATTTTTAGGAGATATTAAATGTTTTAAAATTCCTACTATAATTAAATAGTGTTAGATTACTATCATACCATTTTACTATTTATTTAATTATTTATTTTTTTTATTAATTTCTATTGGTACATTCATGCACACAATAGTTGCTATAAACATTTAAACCTAACTCTCTCTGTATATATATATATATATATATATATATATATATATATATATATATATATATATATATATATATATATATATATAGATGGTGGTTCCCTTGAGATAAAAAACATTAGAGATTGTGAGATATGTGTATAACCGTTTGATGTCCTTATGTTTGTTTCTGAAACTATGCGATGACATATTTGTAATTATATTGGTAACTTATTAAACTAACGCCGTTAATTTACGATTGTGGGGCTATTGTTGTAATTTTAAAAAGATTGATATGGATTTTGCAGGCTATGAATTTTACAAACTATGCATGTTTTTATTAATTAGTTAAATGTCATTTTATGTTGATAATGGTGTTTTTTTTGTTTTGATTCAGTAGGTTTTTTTTGTCATTTTAACTTGATTTTGATTATTGTCTCGTAATGTTTTTTATTATGTTTGTTTGTTTGTGGTGTTTTCTGATGTAAGTTTTTGTTTATTTTTTTTTCACATATAAGGATTTCAAGAGAAACTATGTTCGAAAAAAATTCAAAAATCAAAAAAATATCGAATGCGGTAGAAGTCGTGTTATTTCCGAAGGTACAGTTCAAAAAAAATCAACTATGATTAGAAGTATAAATAAACATGTAACTTAATGTTGGAAGTTATTTGTTGTAATCATAACTTATTTTTTGATTTTTCTAGTGTCCTGAACATAACATTTAGTTATATGTTTATTTTTGTTTCTAATTATAGATGATTTTATACGTTTGTTTATAACCATTGTTAAATAGTAATGATAAATGTATTTTTATGTATCAAACATGAATATATAGTTATTTTTGTAATCATAACTGATTTTGTGGTTATTTTAAGTGGATTGTATATAACATTTAGTTGTATTTTTATTTATTGTTCTAATCATAAATGATTTTATATGTCTGTTTATAATCATTAGTGAATAGTAATGATAAATATATGTTTTATTTTTTAATAACACTATGTTTGTAATGAAAATTGTAGTTAAAAAGGGAATGTGGATAGCTCAAGGAAGACACGATCATCTTCCAAAAGAGAAAAAGCGAATGAGGTGTTGCAAACACGTTCAAAGACATCCAAAAAAACAGTTATTGAACAACTAAAAGTGAACTGGGGGTTAAGGTCAAACCTGTAAGTAAGAAACGTGAACTATCCGATAAAGATGATTTAGATTTTCAGAGTCGTCCTGGATCTTCAAAGAAACCAAAGAGAGAAACTAAAGTTTTGAAGAAAGATAAAAAAAAGTTGCTGTTATAAAAGAATTTCCTTCACTAAAGAATAGATGTTCACCCGGGTCATTGTTGGGTGTTATTCAAGGTTTAAATAGAGAGCAGAAGGATTGTGTTAGGGCTATGGGATTGGGAGTATCTTAGGTATGGAGATGATTGACGTACCGTTGAAGATTGTTTATTATGTTCTTGACCGTTTTAATTTTGAATCTTTGAAGGTGGAGTTTGATAATTGTGAAGATAGTGTTGATAGTAAGTCTATTCAAGAGATGCTAGGATTACCATCTGGTGGCTCATTACTTTCAAACATGGATTACATTTCGGAGAATAATGAAGAGAGTTGTGTGTTTGAGTGGAAGAAACAATATGAGAATATTGATAAATTGAGATTGAAACAACTAAAGAATCAACTTGTTCAAACTAGGGCTACAGATGACAACTACATAATCAATTTTTTGGTTCTTTTTATTAATACTTTCGGTGAGTCTACAAGCATGGGTAAATGTAATCTGAATCCATTGTATTTAATCAGAAGAGATACTGATTTAAGTAGCATTGACTGGTGCGATTACATTGTGGATTATTTTGTAAGGATGAAGAAGGTTTACAATCCAGAGAAATAATCTTCTTTCTTTTATGGAACAACAACATACCTTATGGTACGTGAGCTATTTTTTGATATTAATTATTCTTTTTAGTTGTAAAAATATGTTTGTTTTTGTAATAAATCATATATGATTTTACTACATATGATTATGTTGTATAATTTTTGTTTAATTATATATTACACATCAAAATCGTATATGATGTTATATATGTTATGATGATATATATGTTTTTGCAGTTGTTGTATGTGGATACTTTCAAGTTTGATCATTTGCAAATCACACATAAACGTCCAACTGTTTTCTTAATTGGATGTCAGAGAAGATAAGGTTTCTTGAAGATATTTTTGAAGAGAGTGGAGGATTTGGATGTGAACATGTTAATGAAGCATATGTTGAAGAAGAATTTCAAGAATTTGAGTATAATGAGGAGGAATCTGGTGGTGATGAGGTTGAATCTGACGGCAAAGAGGATTTATGTGATGAGGATGAAGAAGATTTTGAAGTTAATAAAGTTAGTGATGTGGAGGTAATTCTATAGTTTTATTCATTTATGATTTAATTAGTTTATTCATTTATGACTTTTTATGTTTAAGTATTTTAGTTGTAAGTATCTTTATTCTTATGTAGGTGTATGAAAGTAAAATTTCATATATGTATCAGAAGATGGAGGATTTGAAAAAGGATTTTGTTGTAAAGATAGTTGAGGGAGTGTTGAAGTTTCCTCAAAGTCAAAATTTGAAAAATTCGAAATTATTATTTCTTGTTGAAGATTTAAGCACAAAAAGTTTTGTTTTCCATTATGTTTCACAAAAATAGAAAGAACCGATATTAACACCTGGTTTTGTTCAAGTTAATGATGAAGATTATGGGAATGATTTTCTTAATGATGATGAAAATGTTGAAGATTATGATCAAGGGAAATGTTTTAGTGGTCAGGGGAATGGAAGTGGTTCACATGAGGGAAATATTCGTAAAAATCATGTTGAAGGTAAAGGTGATGATGATGAAGATGATGAACAAGGAAATGGAAGTGGATGTAATAACGAAGAGGCCATGAATTTAAATTCTGTTGTCGAAAATGTTACTAAGAGTGTGGGTCTAATTGATAGCCAAGAAGGTGAATCTTTTAGTCAATTTATTAGCGATCCAGTTGTTGAAAGTTTTCTTAAAACTTTGGATTAAGGTAGGCATATTTTATTATTATATATATAGTTTAATCATCTATGTTTTAATTTTTTATATTTGAATTTTATAGGTACTAATGGTTGTCTAAATCAGAAACTAGTTGAAGATGATGTGAATTTAAATTTGACTGATGTTGATGATGGTAAGTATTTATTTATGTATTTTTAATACATTATATATATATATGTGTGTGTGTGTGTGTGTATGTGTTATATACATGATTCATTTATGATTTTAATAATTTAGCGACTGTAAATTTGGGTGAGGATGATCATAAGAATAAAATAATTTCAGATCATACTGTTGATACAGTTATTGTAGTAAAGAAGGATGGAGAAGGTGGAGATGTTGAAGATTGTTCAAATAAAAATAAAGATGGAGGTAATTTGTTTATAATTATTTTTTATTTATATATAATTGTGTTTATAATTATTGTTTATTCACATATGATTTTTATAATTTTATTGGGTAGAAAATGTTGAAGATTGTTCAAATAAAAAGAAGGATTCAAATGAGACTCGATCATTGAAAAATGATATTGTTCCAAGTTTTAGTCTTGGATTTAGTGAAGATTCTGAAGGTTCCAAGAAGTCATCTCAAACTCAAATTTCTTCTGAACAGATGACAAAGAAAAAGATTAAGGATATAGTTATTTTGGGAAAAGCACACCAAGTGCTGGTCTAGAGTGTATTATTCCAAATGTTGATGTTATTGATGCTAGTCCAGTTTCTTTTGCACCCCCTTTGGGTACATTAGAAGGACCATCAAAACTTGTTTCAGGCAAACCTAAAGATATAAATGAAGAAGCAACATCAGTAGTGGATGTCAAAGGAAAGAAACAAATGAAGATTTCTTATGTTTATAAGTCAACATTTAAGGAAAGGTTAATAGATTTTAAACCTAGTTTGACACAAGTAGAAAATGTTGTTTGTGAATGGCTTCTCAATCTTCAAGGAAATCCAGGGTAATTATTTAATATAATTTTTTATTTTTATAATTATAATTATAACTTTTTATTTTAAATAACATTGAAATAAATATATACAGTGATATTGTATTGCTTATGGAAACAGATATTATTGGTTTTAGAGCTAATTATGAAAGTCTTTATAAAAACCCCCATTTGCATGTTAGTGTTTTTGATTCATGGTCTCGTATACTAAATCATCAAGAGAAGTTCATAGATGTTGTAAAATCTCGAATTGTGGACTTCTATAAGGAGTTTCATGATATTAACACACATACATCACAACATACAATTATAGACAAGCAAATATGCAATGATTTCACAAGACCCTTGACTTGTATCATCCCCCAAAAACAATGAAACTCAAAAGAGGGATTTGAAGCTCACCTTGGGTAGGAGAAAGTGTGGTTGAAGAGGTGGGGTGAGAAATTGGAGCCTAGAACACTTGAAATGTTGGATGAATCCTGTAACACTCATCTTTCTAGCCTAGGAATTTATATTGAGGTGATAGTCTAGGTTAACCTTTGTAACTCATTTTGAAGAAATGAAAAGGAATTATGTGAATATTATGTTAATTAGGTGTTTTATGCTTAATTATTAACATTTATTTAATTAAGAATAAAATAAGCGTCAAAATTAAAGTATGAGATAATCCTGATATCTTTACATAAAGTTGTAGTGCTCGAAACAAGGATTTCGGGGATATAAAGAATACCAAAATCCGAGTTATAACGAAGAAGTTATGACCTGTCGAAGTTTCGCGACAAAACCGACACGGTGTTGAATGTCGTAAAAAGTGAGTTTTTGATAAACTACTTTTTAGCCTTAGTAATCTAAACAAAAGTCGTAGTATTTGTCAAACCTAGAAGTTCGATAAAAAGAACGCCCAAATCTGACTTCGTATGAGGAAGTTATGATTTTTCGAAGTTTCAGCTAAGCAGTAGACAGCTAAAAACTTGAATTTTAGATCAACGATTTTTAGCCAGCACAACCTAAATGAGAATTGAAGGTCTCTTCATTAGGAGCAGGAGCACAACGGTAAAAAGTCTGACAAAAACGGATGTCGGATGAAGAAGTTATGAATTTTTAACGGATTTCCTGTCCCGGTCTGTTAAAAATAAGAATATCAAAATTTTAAGTCAAAATTAGCCAACGAAGTCTAAATAGAAGCTGTAGAGCGTAATTTTAGCTACGCGTGCATATAAAGAACGTCAAAAATGGAGCCCGTATGCGAAAGTTATGAATTTTAGAAGATTTTGGCACAAAATTCGAGAAATTTCGCATAGATAAGCTTAACCCGGAAGTGCCACGTGTCCTCGCATCGCATGTGCCACGTATCTGGAACCTGATGTGTCACCGAGCCACCTGGAAAGACGTGTTGCCTTCCCTCGCATGCGAGACTGCCCCGTGTCGCCCTGTGTCCTCTTCTGATTCGACCAAAGGGATGCCCAATCCGAAGCTCGCAGCTGGACCGAGCCTCGCACCGCCTAGCCTCCGAACCTCGCATGTGGACCAGTAGACCGCAGTCCAATCAGAGGCCCACACCGAGCCCTTCGCACATGCTACCCTTGTACGAGCCTTCCCTGCGAACCCTTGGATCTGCGACGCGTGTCTTCTTCCTGACCGTCCGATCAGAAGCCTCGCCCCTATAAATAGAAGGGTGCGAGACCTCCCGGGTAACTTTGAAAATTTGTCAATTTTAACCCCAAAAATAATATTTTCTTCATCTTAACATCTCGCAAAGCCACGGTATCGATTGTAAAGCCCGGAATACTCCACGAAGTGCCCGAGAAGCCCGGAAAATTTATCTTTTCGGTTTCGAAGCCTGACTTTTGCAAAGCCCGGTTTCTCAATAAAACTCCCGGTTTTATTAGAAACGATCGTTTTAGGAAACGAATTGCTGCCCGATTATCATCAAACCAAGTGAGTGTATAGTCACTTTCATTTTACACATAGATATGAAGTATTTACCTTATAATACGTGTTATGTGTAGATATATTAATTGTTTATTTGAGGTAACTGTTGAGTTGATGTTTTATACAAGTTTTAAACTATATAAGTATTTTTATCTACAAATATGTTGGGTAGAACATGGGTAGATAGTGATGTGTGATAAAATAAAATTGATGAGAGGCCTCGATATGTTTTGAGATCCAGTCATCTAGCGGAGTTTGGATGACAACCACGGACTTTCTAGACAGTCCAATGGGAAACATTAGCAGGTCTGCAACCTGTAGGTGTTAATGAACTGAGAGTGTTCATTCGCTGTACTCCATCCCCCTCATGGTTGCCTTTAGGACATGTATGGCTGAGGAAACCCCTTAGCAGTAGTGTCCATCCTATGATATTCTTTAGGCTAGGTCCCTTGTGATAAGTGTTTAGGGACGTAAAGTGAGGATAACGGGAACGGGTAATCATGGTTGTTGTTGATTGATGAACTTAGTAAGTTTATTATTATTGTGGGTTGAAAACCCTATATGCTCACCAAGCTCCCAAGCCTGACCCACTCAGCTTTTTATGTTATAGGTAGTGGACCCCGAGCATAGTCAGAGGACGACGAGAGATTTTTGGATTATAGGCCAGTAGTTGTAAATAACTGTTGAAAGGCTTATACTGTCTTGATTATCCTTTTGATGTGAATCGGAACATGACATCTCGAGGTTTTGATATGTATATATATATATATATATATATATATATATATATATATATATATATATATATATATGTGGAAAACATATACCATCTTAATGAAGGGTTTTGATAAACTTTTATCATATTTTGTTTGGGGACCAATTCCGCAACATATTTTAAAAAGATTTCTCTAATTTTATTTTAAAAAGCATAAATTAAATCGGTCTTTTCTGGACGAGAAATTAGGGGATGTCGCAGTTGGTATCAGAGCATTAGTTTAAGCGAACTAAGAAATTGTAGAATTTCTAGACTTGAACTTAGAATGCTAAGTGATGACTGTGAGATGAGTGTCTACCATATTTTAGACACAAGCACTAGTTTATGTTAGGGAAGATGCCTAAATTGCCCTTATGTGATATATGCTATGTGTTTGCCATGTGTGCCATTATTTGTTCGGATCTATGGTCTGTTGTCGACCGGATCTGGAAACCTTATGTGTGTAGGATTCTAAGAGTACGATTATGAGATTAGAACTTACATGTAAACGTTTCGTAGTGATAAGGGAATTGACATGTCTAACAAGGATAAAGACCTAAATTCGCCTTATTCGTTATATAGATTGTAATGGCCAGAACTCGTAGTGGAGCTGCAAATGCAAATGGAAACAGGGATCAACAGCCTCAACCTCAAGTAGTTGAGCAAGTACCTGTTGTAGGAGCTGCACCTGAGCCAATGACGATGGCTGGGATACAAGCAATGATACAGATGATGTTAGATCTCCAAATGGAGGAGACAAGGCGATTACTACAACAGCATAGGGAAGAGACCACGATGCCTGTTGAACAGCCCGTATTGAATGAAGGGCAATCAGTAGGAGGGAACTACAGTGGGACTCTTGGTCAAGCCAACCCACCGATAGTTAGACAAAACAACCAGGATGGAGGAGTTGATGGAAGCGGATGCAAATACAAAGATTTCATGGCATCTAAATCGTCGTGTCTATCTGGGAGTCCGACACCGGTGGAAGTCATAAATTGGATCTCCGAAATGGAGACGATGTTTGAAAGTTGCGAGTGCAGCAACAAACAAAAGACCGCACTTGCAATCCCTCTGTTAAAGTCTGGTGTGTTGAGCTGGTGGAAGTTACTAGCTGATTCGATGCCCAAGGGTGAGGCTAGTAAGATGTCTTGGGAAGATTTTGTGGTACAATTGAAATTGCAGTACTGCTCTAAGCAGGATCTTCTGGAAATCAACAATGAGTTCCAGAATTTAAAGAAAGGAAATATGAGCGTTACTGAATATACTACTAGTTTTATGGAAAAGATGAAGCTTGTTCCTCATCTAGTTTCAACTAAACTCTCTAAGGTCAACAAGTTTGTCGTCGGATTACCAGCAGACTTTGGTCCGATGGTTAAGCAAGCAACCACTTTGAAAGCCGCCATCTTGGCTGCTAAGAATATCGAGGTTCAGATCGGAGAAAAGGGTCTGGAGAGGCCAGAAGTTGGTGAAAAGAGAAAATTTGAAGGAACTTCAGGTTCCAACAAGAAAAGCAAATGTTCTAAGTCCAAGAAGTTTGGAGGAGGAGGAGGTGAAGTGAAATGTTGTGAGAAGTGCAAGAAAAATCACTCTGGGAGATATGGTGAGGAGGTGACTTGCTTCAATTGTGGAAAGGCTGGGCATTATGCCAACATGTGTCTGTAACAACGCAGATTCCCAGGTATTATTCATTTTTATATTTTTAGTATTTTGTGAGGAGACTCGGCGAGTTAGAGCTCAAACTCGCCGAGTAGGATCGCGATTTGGGCAAGGATTCGCATCTGGACTCGGCGAGTCCATGCTGTTTAATGAAACCCTAATTCCCCGGTTTTGGAGCCTATTTAAAGGCACTTATATCCTCCCATTTATGGCTACTAGTCCCTTGAGAGAACCCTAAGAGAGCTAGTTTGTTTTGGGAAAGAGGAAGTCACTTTTGGGCCTTTGTATTCCTTGTTTAGCAAGAGGAAGGTGGCAAGAGCAAGGAGGAGGTGAGATTACAGAAAATCCAAAGTCCAGAGGCTTCATTTTGAGGTAAGGGTTTGAATCTCCTTCAGTTATAGGGATGATCTTTAGAGTTATGGTTTTATACCCCTTTTGGAGAGTGATTATGTGAAGCAAATAGTCCCTCTTCGAGTTTGTGCCTTGGATCTGGACTCAAAGAGGTCCAGAGACCTTAACCATTGGAGCTTTTTGGGTGATTATGGAGTCTTTGGACCTAGGTGGTTATTTTTGGGACAAAATATCCTTTAGATGCCTTGTAGGGGTTAAACAAGCATCAAGCTTCGAACTTTACGTGACATTCATGCTTGGGAAGGATAGATCTAGGGTTTGGGAAAGCAGATCTGACCTCAGAAGGTCAATAAAAGTGTGTGCATGGCATGAACTCGCCGAGTTGTTCTTGGGACTCGGAGAGTAGGGTTGGGGTTTCACGTAATATGTTCAGTGAGTGGACTCGTTGGGTTAGGGGATAACCCAGTGGGTCATGAAGAGTTAATATGGGGTTGAGTCAAGCCGGAACTTGTCGAGTTGTTCTTGAGATTCGGCAAGTTGAGTCGTGGTTGTCGTGCGATTCAAGCCAGGTGGAAACTCGTCGAGTTAGGGGAGTGCTTGACGTGCCAAGAAAGATCCGAGGGAGTCAGTGAATGCGTTAGACTCGCCAAGTTGCTTTGGTGCACTCGTCGAGTCCGGTAAAAGTTGACCGTTGACCAGAGTTGACCAATGTTGACTTGATACGATTAGTCAACCTTTTGTTGTAAAAGTGTTAATTAGAGATATATTGTATTATAGGAAGATTATAGTGCGGAGGAACGAGCACAAGTGATTCTAGGGATTTGCGAGTTATCGAGATACACGAGGTGAGTCTTCTCACTATACTTTACCTTGAGTAGGTAACTAGAGTTATGTGATACAGTGCTTGTATACTATGCTTGTGTTATGTGTTACACTGCATTATTCTATGTGATTTATGTTGTGCATGTTTACAGAGTTAGAACCTGAGGGTTCATAGAGTTCGGGTGCACGGACCCATAGAGTTATAGCCTCGAGTGGCTAATATGTGTTATATGTGGTATTTTGGGGAACTCACTAAGCTTTGTGCTTACAGTGTTTTGGTGTTATTTGTTTCAGGTACCAGTGACGACCGTGGGAAGGTGCCGACTTGATCAGTACACACACACGGGATTCTATGTTATGAGATCTTGGGATTTTTGTATGACATGAATTGTATTTCAAACATGGGTGTTTTTATGAATATTAAATGAATTATGTTTTTATAAAAATGCAAAAAATTATTTTTGAAATTTACGGTGTTACAAGTTGGTATCAGAGCCTTGGTTTGAGGGATTCGGGTACACCTTCGGGAGTATTTGAACTCAAACTGAGGATTTGGAAAATATTTTCAAAAGAGAACCAAATTTTCTAAAAGAAGTATAAGATTTTAGAGAAACCCAGAGTAGAAACGTCTGTACGATCAGTCAGCGCCCGAACGGTGAATTCCCAAAATACCCTTATATTATATGTTTATGAGATTGATATGATGTATTCTCTTGCTAGAGTAGGCTAGGTATTCCTATTAGGACTAGAGTGCCCTGATTTGTGATGCCTTAGCCTAGGGAGAGGTGAGCTGTTATGAGATGCTTGAGAGTGAATAGGTAGCAGCGAGGAGCTTATTAGAGATATGTTAGAGAGTGATAGAGTACTTGGAATTTGGGATCCGACGAGGAGGATTTGGGGTGTATACTGAAACGGTGTGGACAGTAGTATTGGGCCCGTACTACTGAAAGCACTGGGGCGGTGTACAGTTCAAGTAAGAACCTTCGGAATGCCAAGGATCAAGGAGGGAAGAGTTATCGAGTGTGAGTATGCTCGAATGGATGTTGTATTTCAAAGGTAGATCATGGTGAGGTCACGTCTTATGCCAGAGAGCAGTGGGGCTAGTGATGAGCAGATCCGCCGGATCATCCACGAGGAGGTGCCTGCGGCCATCAAGGCAGAGATACCAAAGATGTTCGGGTCTATTAAGACCATGCTGATTGAGACTTTCGATGAGTGTTATGCTGCTCTTTCTGAGGCTGTTGTTGCGGCGGCCACTTCAGCTGTTGCTGCTGCGAGGCCACAGGGTGGTGATGCGTTGCTATTCTGGGAGTTCAGCAACACGAAACCGCCAGAGTTTGATGGGACCCAGGACCCAGTGGCGGCTATGAGGTGGATTTTAGACATGGATGGGTGTTTCTTCACTTGCTCATCTCCTGAGCATTTGAGAGTCCGGTTCGCGCTGAACCAGCTTCGCTTGGGAGCGAAGGACTGGTGGAAGTTTGTGACAGTGCACTTTTCACCTGCTGAGCTTGCAGCAGTGACCTGGGAAAGGTTCACTGCCATGTTCTGAGATGAGTATGTTCCCCAGGTGGAGAGGGAGCATTTGGCCCAAGAGTTTCTAACCCTCAAGCAGGGTACTGAGTCTGTTACAGTGATTACCAGGATGTTCCACGAGAGGGCGATGTTCTGCCCTGAGCACGTGTCCACAGAGCAGGCACGCATGAGCCGATATTTGAGTATTTTGAGGCGAGACATTCAGGAGTTCGTGGCGAACTCCTCGTACCGAACATTTGCCGAGCTTCAGGAAAATTCCCGGAAGAGGGAGATTGAGCTAGAGACTCAGGCCAGGGAGGAGGCGGAGTCTCAGGTGAGGGATCGGCGACTAGCGGGCCAAGCCCGCTGATCCTAAATCTGGGAGCCAGAAGGGCCGCACTTGTGGAAAGTGCGGCAAGGGTCATGATGGAGTATGTAGAGCTGGATCTTGCTAAAAATGTGGCAAGGAGGGGCATATGGCCAAGGACTGCCCCAAGGGGTTTGCAGTATGTTTTCATTGCAACCAGACCGGACACCGGAAGGCGGAGTGTCCGCAGTTGCGGGGATCAGCTCAGGGATCTGCCCCTGCCACCATCAGAGCTACCGATAGTAGGCCAGTGAAGGCCGAGGCACCGCGGGCACGAGGGAGAGTCTTTCAGTTAACCGCGGAGGAGGTCCGCGCAGCGCCCAATGTCGTGGCTGGTATGTATTCTTTCGTGTATTTATTTTGATAATTGAGATATTATGCTTATATTATGTTATGTGTAGGTACTTTTCTTGTGAATTCTGTACCTGCCTTGGTGTTATTTGACTCAGGTGCGAGTCGGTCTTTTGTATCTTTGGCTTTTAGTCAGCATATTAGTGCTAGTCGCGCAGCGCTGAGTCGGCCTCTGAGAGTTTCCATAACTGAAGAGAGGGTGATATATGCCACAGAGGTGATCTGCGGGTGCATACTCGAGATTTTCGGTGTTGAGTTCCTGATTGATTTGGTTCCTATTGCGATGGGTGATGTCTGTGTCATTGTGGGCATGGACAGGTTGAGCAAATTCGGTGCGGTTATCAACTGCAAGCGACAACTGGTGACCATACGAGACCCTAGTGGGGGAGTTCTTACGGTGTACGGCGAGGGTACACGTTCTAGATCGGGGTTTTGTTCAGCAGCTAGGGTGACGCAGTGTCTACAACAGGGCTGTAAGGGTTTTGTGGCATACGTTATGGATACGCGGGTTAATTCCGAGAGACCGAGGTCAGTGGATGAGGTTCTGATAGTGCGTGAGTCCCCATATGTCTTTCCTGAGGAGTTGTCGGGTGTGCCTCCTGAGAGGCAAGTGGAGTTCAGTATCGACTTGGTTCCGGGAGCCGCGCCTATTGTCAAGGTGCCTTATCACCTTGTACCTTCAGAGATGCAAGAGTTGTCCTCACAGCTTCAGGAGCTGTTGGGAAAGGGGTTTATTCGGCCGAGCAGCTCACCGTGGGGAGCGCCTATCCTTTTTGTCAAGAAAAAGGATGGTTCACACCGGATGTGCATTGATTATCGTGAGTTGAACAAGCTGACGGTCAAGAACCGTTACCCGTTGCCGAGGATCGACGATTTGTTCGATCAGTTATAGGGAGCATCTTGGGTCTCCAAGATCGATTTGAGGTCTGGATACCATTAGGTGAGGGTGCGAGATGAGGACATCCAGAAGACAACATTCAGGACACGTTATGGGCATTACGAGTTTGTGGTGATGACTTTCGGGCTCACCAATGCCCCGACAGTGTTCATGGATCTCATGAACAGAGTGTGTAGGCTGATGCTGGATCGGTCAGTGATTGTATTCATCGATGACATCTTGGTATATTCGAGATCTAGGGAGCAGCATGAGGAGCATTTGAGGGAGATCCTCGGAGTTCTGAGATTGGAGAGGCTTTATGCCAAATTCTCCAAGTGTGATTTCTGGTTGCGAGAGGTCCAGTTCCTGGGACATCTCGTTAACCAGAAAGGGATATTGGTCGACCCGGACAAAGTTGAGGCAGTGATGAGATGGGAGGTGCCGAGGTCACCCTCCGAGATCAGGAGTTTTCTAGGGTTGGCCGGTTATTGTCGTAGATTTATCAAGGATTTCTCTAAGATCGCAGTACCACTCACCAGATTGACCCGGAAGGGTGTAGCTTTTTCATGGGGCCTCGAGCAGCAGGCCTCCTTTGAGACGCTTCGCCAAAGGTTATGCGAGGCCCCGGTGTTAGCCCTCCCGGAGGGAATGGAGGACTTTGTGGTATACTGTGATGCATCGATCCTGGGGATGGGAGCGGTGCTGATGCAGAGAGGGCATGTAATAGCATACGCATCGAGGCAGCTGAAGCCACATGAGATTAGGTATCTCACCCATGACCTAGAGTTAGGGGCAGTGGTGTTTGCTCTCAAGATTTGGCATCACTATCTGTATGGGGTTCGATGTACAATATAGGCGGACCATAAGAGTCTGAAGTATTTGATGTATCAGCCCAACCTAAATATGCGGCAGAGGAGGTGGTTAGATGTGGTTAAGGATTATGATTGTGAGATCCTGTACCATCCGGGCAAGGCTAATGTGGTAGCCGACGCCTTGAGTCGCAGGGCGAAGAGCGCCCCGTTGCGAGGTGTCTGTTTGCGTTTGACAGTGATGGCTCTGGTGTTGGACACCATTCGTGGAGCACAGGCTGAGGCAGCAAGATTAGAGAACCAGAAGAAAGAGCGAGTTGTAGGATTAGTATCGGAGTTTGTTAGCGATGGTCGGGGACTTATGACATTTCAGGGGCGGATTTGGGTACCGTTTGTGGGAGGGACACGTACCATCTTAATGGAAGAGGCTTATCGGTCGAAATTATCGATCCATCCCGGGGCCACTAAGATGTATTTGGATCTGAGGAAGGAGTATTGGTGGCCCTGTATGAAGAGGGATGTTGCGTGGTTTGTTGAGAGGTGCTTAACATGTCGTAGGGTTAAGGCCGAGCACCAGAGACCGCATGGTAGGTTGCAGCCGTTGGAGGATCCCGAATGGAAGTGGGAACAGATTACCATGGATTTTGTCACCAAGTTGCCAAGGACTGCGAGGGGAGTCGATGCAATTTGGGTGATTGTAGACAGATTGACGAAGAGCGCTCACTTCCTTGCTATTAGTGAGAGCTCCTCCGCAGAAACGTTAGCAGAGATGTACGTCAGGGAAGTGGTATCTCGGAATGGGGTGCCAATCTCGATTGTCTCAGCCCGGGATGTACGTTTCACTTCCAGATTCTGGAAGAAGTTTCATGAGGAGCTGGGTACTAGGCTGCATTTTAGTACCGCATATCACCCCCAGACAGACGGACAGAGTGAGTGGACGATTCAGACACTTGAGGACATGCTCCGGGGATGTGTATTGGATTTCGGGGGAAGTTGGGATCCTGTACCATCCGGGCAAGGCTAATGTGGTAGCCGACGCCCTGAGTCGCAGGGCGAAGAGCGCCCCGTTGTGAGGTGTCTGTTTGCGTTTGACCGTGATGGCTCCGGTGTTGGACAACATTCGTGGAGCACAGGCTGAGGCAGCGAGATCAGAGAACCAGAAGAAAGAGCAAGTTGTAGGATTAGTATCGGAGTTTGTTACCGATGGTCGGGGACTTATGACATTTCAGGGGCGGATTTGGGTACCGTTTGTGGGAGGGACACATACCATCTTGATGGAAGAGGCTCATCGGTCGAAATTATCGATCCATCCTGGGGCCACTAAGATGTATTTGGATCTGAGGAAGGAGTATTGGTGGCCCTGTATGAAGAGGGATGTTGCGTGGTTTGTTGAGAGGTGCTTAACCTGTCGTAGGGTTAAGGCCGAGCACCAGAGACCGCATGGTAGGTTGCAGTCGTTGGAGGTTCCCGAATGGAAGTGGGAACAGATTACCATGGATTTTATCACCAAGTTGCCAAGGACTGCGAGGGGAGTTGATGCAATTTGGGTGATTGTGGACAGATTGACGAAGAGCGCTCACTTCCTTGCTATTAGTGAGAGCTCCTCCGCAGAAAAGTTAGCAGAGATGTACGTGAGGGAAGTGGTATCTCGGCATGGGGTGCCGATCTCGATTGTCTCAGACCGAGATGTACGTTTCACTTCCAGATTATGGAAGAAGTTTCATGAGGAGCTGGGTACTAGGCTGCATTTTAGTACCGCATATCACCCCCAGACAGAAGCACAGAGTGAGCGGACGATTCAGACACTCGAGGACATGCTCCGGGAATGTGTATTGGATTTCGGGGGAAGTTGGGATACGTACTTGCCCTTAGCAGAGTTTTCTTACAACAACAACCATCATTCGAGCATTGGTATGCCACCCTTTGAGCTGTTGTATGGGAGGAGGTGTCGGACGCCCATTTGCTGGGGAGAAGTCGGACAGCATGTTATGGGCAACACTGAGATCATACTTCAGACAACAGAGCAGATCCAGCAGGTTAGACAGAGGTTATTGACCGCTCAGAGTCGACAGAAGAGCTATGCGGACAGACGCCGGTCTGCGCTTGAGTTTCAAGTCGGCGACTTTGTGCTCCTGAAGGTCTCTCCTTGGAAAGGAGTGATTCGATTCAGGAAGAGGGGCAAGTTGGGGCCCCGATATATTGGTGCATTTCGGGTGATCGCGAGGATAGGCAGGGTAACCTATCGATTGGAATTGCCAGCAGAGTTGGGGCAGATTCACGACACTTTCCATGTTTCGCAATTGCGGAAATGTATAGCCGACGAGTCGGTAGTGGTTCCATTAGAGGATATTCAGGTGGATGCGAGCCTGAATTATGCTGAGAGACCAGTGGCAATCAAAGATCGGAAAATCAAGGTTCTGAGGAACAAGGAGGTACCCTTGGTTTTGGTCCAGTGGCAGCATCGGAAGGGATCCGATATGACTTGGGAGCCGGAGGGTGAGATGCGCGAGCAGCATCCGGAGCTATTTGCAGAGCGAGACTTCGAGGGCGAAGTCTAGTTCTAGTGGGGGAGAATTGTAACAGCCCGGATTCCCAGGTATTATTCATTTTTATATTTTTAGTATTTTGTGAGGAGACTCGGCGAGTTGGAGCTCAAACTCGTCGAGTAGGATCGCGATTTGGGCAAGGATTCGCGTCTGGACTCAGCGAGTTGACGCTGTTTAATGAAACCCTAATTCCCCGGGTTTGGAGCCTATTTAAAGGCACTTATAGCCTCCTATTTGCGGCTACTAGTCCCTTGAGAGAACCCTAAGAGAGCTAGTTCATTTTGGGAAAGAGGAAGTCACTTTTGGGCCTTTGTATTCCTTCTTTAGCAAGAGGAGGGTGGCAAGAGGAAGTCACTTTTGGGCCTTTGTATTCCAGAGGCTTCATTTTGAGGTAAGGGTTCGAATCTCCTTCAGTTATAGGGATGATCTTTAGAGTTAGGGTTTTATACCCCTTTTGCAGAGTGATTATGTGAAGCAAATAGTCCTTTTTCGAGTTTGTGCCTTGGATCTGGACTCAAAGAGGTCCAGAGACCTTAACCATTGGAGCTTTTTGGGTGATTATGGAGTCTTTGGACCTAGGTGGTTATTTTTGGGACAAAATATCCTTTTGATGCCTTGTGGGGGTTAAACAAGCATCAAGCTTCGAACTTTACGTGACATTCATGCTTGGGAAGGATAGATCTAGGGTTTGGGAAAGCAGATCTGACCTCAGAAGGTCAATAAAAGTGTGTGCATGGCATGAACTCGCCGAGTTGTTCTTGGGACTCGAAGAGTAGGGTTGGGGTTTCATGTAATATGTTCAGTGAGTGGACTCGTCGGGTTGGGGGATAACCCAGTGAGTCAGGAAGAGTTAATATAGGGTTGAGTCAAGCCAGAACTCGCCGAGTTGTTCTTGAGACTCGGCGAGTTGAGTCGTGGTTATCGTGCGATTCAAGCCAGGTGGAAACTCGTCGAGTTAGGGGAGTGCTTGACGTGCCAAGAAAGATCCGAGGGAGTCAGTGAATGCGTTAGACTCGCCAAGTTGCTTTGGTGCACTCGTCGAGTCCGGTCAAAGTTGACCGTTGATTAGAGTTGACCAATGTTGACTTGATAGGATTAGTCTTGTATTATAGGAAGATTATAGTGCGGAGGAACGAGCACAAGTGATTCTAGGGATTTGCGAGTTATCGAGATACACGAGGTGGGTCTTCTCACTATACTTTACCTTGAGTAGGCAACTAGAGTTATGTGATACAATGCTTGTATGCTATGCGTGTGTTATGTGTTGCGCTGCATTATTCTATGTGATTTATGTTGTGCATGTTTACAGAGTTAGAACCTGAGGGTTCACAGAGTTCGGGTGCACGGACCCATAGAGTTATAGCCTCGAGTGGCTAATATGTGTTATATGTGATATTTTGGGGAACTCGCTAAGCTTTGTGCTTACAGTGTTTTGGTGTTATTTGTTTCAGGTACTAGTGACGACCGTGGGAAGGCGCTGGCTTGATCAGTACACACACACGAGATTTTATGTTATGAGATCTTGGGATTTTTGTATGACATGAATTGTATTTAAAACATGGGTGTTTTTATGAATATTAAATGAATTATGTTATTATAAAAATGCGAAAAATTATTTTTGAAATTTACGGTGTTACAGTGTCTGTCCGACAAGAGGGTATGTTTTGAGTGCCACGAAGTAGGGCATGTTCTTAAAGACTGTCCAAAGAGGAAGGATGCCGCAAAGCCGAATCTACCACCAAAGCCGAAGGCGAGAGCCTTTCAGATGACAGTTGAAGCTGCAAAAGAAGAAGTCGATGTCGCTTCAGGTACCTTTCTCGTAAACGAATTGCCTGCCCAAATTTTGTTTGATTCTGGAGCCAATTACTCCTTTATATCGCATGAATTTGGTAGAAAGCTAGCTTTTCCCGTAGATAGGCTAGTTAATGCCTTATTAGTCGAGATTGCTAGTGGAAAGTTTGTACCTGTTAGCCATCGTATGAAAAGCATCCTCATTGACTTGGATGGGAATAAGTTCCAAGAGGAATTATTGCCTATCGAGTTAAATGGATTCGACATAGTTTTAGGAATGGATTGGCTTAGCGCCAACGATGCAGAAATATTATGTAGAAAGAAGATAGTAAAAGTAAACCCGCCAGGGAAAGAGTCGTTTATGGTGTATGGAGACAAACGCAGAGTAAATTCTGGAATCATTTCCCTAATGAAAGCCAGAAAGTGTTTGGCCAAGGGATTTACATCATATTTAGCGTTCGTGATCGATGCTAAGATGGAAAAGAAGGAGGTGCAGAATATTCCAGTGGTGTGTGATTATCTGGAAGTCTTTCCCGAAGATCTTCCCGGATTGCCCCCTGATCGACAAGTAGAATTTTGTATCGACTTGTTACCAGGAACGATGCCGATAGCAAAAGCACCTTATTGATTAGCACCAACAAAAATGAAAGAACTTATGACACAACTTCAGGAGTTATTGGACAAAGGTTTCATTCGACCTAGTTCATTGCCCTGGGGAGCCCCTATGTTATTTGTAAAGAAGAAAGACGGAAGCATTAGAATGTGCATCGATTACAAAGAGCTAAACAAAGTGACGATAAAGAACAAGTACCCGTTGCCAAGGATCGATGACTTGTTCGACCAGTTACAAGGTTCGAACTATTTCTCGAAGATCGATCTTAGGTTGGGATACCATCAACTAAAGGTGAGAGAGCAGGATATCGAAAAGACTGCGTTTAGAACAAGATATGGACACTATGAATTTTTGGTTATGTCGTTCGGACTAACCAATGCCCCATCATCTTTCATGGATTTGATGAATAGGGTTTGTAAACCATTCCTAGATAAATCCGTGATAGTATTCATAGACGACATCTTGATTTATTCGAAGAGCAAGCAGGAGCATGAAAAGCATCTGCGTGAAGTGCTAGAAGTCCTGAAAAAGGAGAAGTTGTATGCAAAGTTCTCCAAATGTGAATTTTGGATTCAAGAAGTCCAATTTTTAGGGCATGTGGTTAACCAAGAAGGAATAATGGTTGACCCAACAATGATTGAAGCTGTAATGAAGTGGGAACAACCAAAAAGTCCTACGGAGATTCAAAGCTTTTTAGGATTAGCTGGATATTACTGAAGGTTTATCCAAGGCTTTTCTTCGATTGCTACTCCATTAACAACTTTGACCCACAAAGGAGCTACTTATGCTTGGAATGAGAAGCATAAGGAAGCCTTTGAGAAGCTGAAGAAGAGATTGTGTGAAGCACCGATTCTTTCGTTGCCTGAAGGAGTTGATGATTTCGCAGTTTATAGAGATGCATCTGGAGTTGGGTTAGGTTGTGTTCTAACCCAAAGGGATAAAGTGATAGCGTATGCATCGAGGTAATTGAAGGAACATGAAAAGAACTACCCCACTCACGATTTGGAGTTGGCAGCGGTAGTATTCGCACTAAAGATATGGAGGCATTATCTTTATGGCACAAAGTGTAAACTTTTCACTGATCATAAGAGTCTCCAATATCTCTTTAATCAGAAGTAATTGAACATGAGGCAACGACGCTGGCTAGAGTTACTCAAGGACTACAACTGTGAGATACTTTACCACCCTGGTAAAGCAAATGTTGTTGCTGATGCTCTCAGTCGGAAGGTAAACCTTGAAAAGAAAAGGCCAAGAGCGTTGAGAATTGAAGTTGTCTTGACAATTGTGGAAAGTATAAAGAAAGCTCAAGAGGGAGATTTAGAGACAAATGACCGAAAGGAAGAACGCTTGGGCAAAACTTTAGTATTCAGTACAAACAACCAAGGGTTGAGGGTATTCCAAGATACGATTTGGGTACCTAAGACAGGCGGAGTAAGAGATCTTTTGATGAAAGAAGCTCACAAGACCATGTACTCGATTCATCTCGGCAGTACAAAAATGTATAGGGATCTAAAACCCTATTATTAGTGGCCGACGATGAAGCTCGATGTTGCTAAGTATGTGGCCGAGTGTGTAACTTGTGCTAGGGTTAAGGCACAACATCAGAAACTGTATGGGAGTTTAGAACCTTTACCCGTACCCATGGGTAAATGGGAAGACGTCACCATGGATTTTCTGACTAAACTGCCCAGAACAAGGAACAGTCACGACATGATTTGGGTGGTCGTTGATCGCTTCACTAAGAGTTTGCATTTTATAGCAGCCAAAGAGAAATGGTCTATGGATAAACCTGCGAATTCTTACGTGAAGGAACTTGTGAGGCTTCACGGTGTTCCGCTAACAATTGTATCCGATCGTGACAGCCATTTTACCTCAAGGTTTTGGAGGAGTCTACAAGAGGAATTGGGCACCAAGTTGTGTTTAAGTATAGCTTATCATCCACAAATCGATGGTCATAGCAAACGAACAATTCAAACATTGGAGGATATGCTGAGAGCATGTACCCTAGAATTCCAAGGTAACTGGGATGAACACTTACCTCTAGTAGAATTCTCCTATAATAATAGTTTCCACTCAAGCATTAATATGGCACCTTATCACGCTTTGTATGGGGAAAAGTGTCGAACGCCATCATGTTGGCTGGAAGTTGGGGAAAAGCAGTTATGGGACCTGAAATAGTCCATCAGACTGCCGAAAAGTTGAAAGTGATAAGAGAAATGATGTTAGCTGCTCAAAATCGAAAAAAAGAGTTATGCTGACAAGAAAAGACAACCGATAACCTTTGAAGTTGGAGATTCGGTTTTACTTAAAGTCTCACCGTGGAAGGGACTTATAAGATTTGGGAAACGAGGAAAATTGAGTCCAAGGTTTATTGGACCGTTCAAAGTTCTTCAAAAGATCGGGAATCAAGCTTACAAGCTAGAGTTACCGGAAGAACTGGAGGGTATTCATAACACCTTTCATGTGTGTTACTTGAGAAAGTTCACGGGAGATGTGCCCGACATAATTCCAACTTCTGAGTTAAGGTTAGATGAAAATAAGAGGTTGATCGAAGAACATGAGGCAATCATTAACCGTAAGACTATGAAGTTGCGACGCACGATGGTCGATTTAGTGCTTGTGCGTTGGAAACATATGAATGGACCAAATCTCACTTTGGAAACAGAGAGTAACATGATGAGTCGCTACCCGCAGTTGTTTGGTGATATGTGATTCCGGGGACGAAATCATCCTAAGGGGGAGAGAATTGTAACACTCGTGTTTCTAGCCTAGGCATTTATATTGAGGTGATACTCTAGGTTTACCTTTGTAACTCATTTTGAAGAAATGAAAAGGAATTATGTGAATATTATGTGAATTATGTGTTTTATGCTTAATTATTAGCGTTTATTTAATTAAGAATAAAATAAGTGTCAATATTAAAGTATGAGATAAGCCTGATATCTTTACATAAAGTTTTAGTGCTCGAAACAAGAATTTCGAGGATATAAAGAATACTAAAATCCAAGTTATAACGAAGAAGTTATGACCTGTCGAAGTTTCGCGACAAAACTGACATGGTGCTGAATGTCGTAAAAAGTGAGTTTTTGATAAACTACTTTTTAGCCTTAGTAATCTAAAACAAAGTCGTAGTATTTGTCAAACTGAGAAGTTCGATAAAAAGAACGCCCAAATCTGACTTCATATGAGGAAGTTATGATTTTTCGAAGTTTCATCTTAGCAGTAGACAGCTAAAAACTCGAAATTTAGATCGAGCGATTTTTAGCCGACACAACCTAAACTAGAATTGAAGGTCTCGTCATTAGGAGCACAACAGTAAAAAGTCTGACAAAAACGGATGTCGGATGAAGAAGTTATGAATTTTTAACGAATTTCCTGTCCCGGTCTGTTAAAAATAATAATATAAAATTTAAAGTCAAAATTAACCGACGAAGTCTAAATGGAAGTTGTAGAGCGTAATTTTAGCTACGCGTGCATATAAAGAACGTCAAAAATGGAGCCCGTATGCGAAAGTTATGAATTTTAGAAGATTTTGGCACAAAATTCGAGAAATTTCGCATAGATAAGCTTCACCCGGAAGTGCCATGTGTCCTCGCTTCGCATGTGCCACGTATCCGGAACCTTCTGATTCACCGAGCCACCTGGCAAGACGTGTTGCCTTCCCTCGCATGCGAGACTGCCCCGTGTCGCCCCGTGTCCTCTTCTGATTCGACCAAAGGGAGGCCCAACCGAAGCTCGCAGCTGGACCGAGCCTCGCATTGCCTAGCCTCCGAACCTCGCATGTGGACTAGTAGACCGCAGTCCAATCAAAGGCCGACACCGAGCCCTTCGCACATGCTACCCTCGTGCAAGCCTTCCCTGCGAACCCTTGGATCTACGAGGCGTGTCTTCTTCCTGACCGTCCGATTAGAAGCCTCGCCCCTATAAATAGAAGGGTGCGAGACCTCCCGGGTAACTTTGAAAATTTGTCAATTTTAACCCCTAAACCCATATTTTCTTCATCTTAACATCCCGCAAAGCCCCGATATCGATTGTAAAGCCCGGAGTACTCCACGGAGTGCCCGAGAAGCCCGGAAAATTTATCTTTTCGGTTTCGAAGCCCGACTTTTGCAAAGCCCGGTTTCTCAATAAAACTCCCGGTTTTATTAGAAACGATCGTTTTAGGAAACGAATTATTGCCCGATTATCATCAAACCAAGTGAGTGTATAGTCACTTTCATTTTACACATAAATATGAAGTATTTACCTTATAATACGTGCTATGTGTAGATATATTAATTGTTTATTTGAGGTAACTGCTGAGTTGATGTTTTATACAAGTTTTAAACTACATAAGTATTTTTATCTACAAATATGTTGGGTAGAACATGGGTAGATAGTGATGTGTGATAAAATAAAATTGATGATAGGCCTCAATGTGTTTTGAGATCCAGTCATCTAGCGGAGTTTGGATGATGACCATGGACTTTCTAGACAGTTTAGTGGGAAACATTCGCAGGTCCGCAACCTGTAGGTGTTAATGAACTGAGAGTGTTCATTCGCTGTACTCCATCCCCCTCATGGTTGCCTTTAGGACATGTATGGCTGAGGAAACCCCTTAGCAGTAGTGTCCATCCTGATGATATTCTTTAGGCTAGGTCCCTTGTGATAAGTGTTTAGGGACGTAAAGTGAGGATAACAGGAACGGGTAATCAGGGTTATTGTTGATCGATGAACTTAGTAAGTTTATTATTATTGTGGGTTGAAAACCCTATATGCTCACCAGGCTCCCAAGCCTGACCCACTCAGCTTTTTATGTTACAGGTAGTGGACCCCGAGCATAGTCGGAGGACGACGAGATATTTTTGGATTATAGGCCAGTAGTTGTAAATAACTGTTGAAAGGCTTATAATGTCTTGTTTATGCTTTTAATCTGTATCGGAACATGACATCCCGAGGTTTTGATATATATATATATATATATATATATATATATATATATATATATATATATATATATATATGGAAAACATATACCTTCTTAATGAAGGGTTTTGATAAACTTTTATCATATTTTGTTTGGGGACCAATTCCGCAACATCTTTTAAAAAGATTTCTCTGATTTTATTTTAAAAAACATAAATTAAATCGGTCTTTTCTGGCCGAGAAATTAGGGGATGTCACAAATCCCTTGGATATTTTGGTATCCTAATGTTGTTAACACATGAAGTTATGTGTGATTAAAAAGAGTTGTAACAACTAAATGTATGAAATATCTAGCTAGGCACGAATTACTTACTAAATATTAGGAGTTGTGAAGAAATGGCTTCTGGAGTTCGTGGTTGAATCATTGGGATGGTTTACTGAGATCTCACAGAATGTGAAATATGTTTGTGGAATGAGAAATGGGGTTTACGCCCCCTTTATACGAGAATAAGGAAATTGATTTGGTATGTGCTTGGTTTGCTGGTAGGCAATGCATAGGTTACTGAGATTTGTATTGGAAATAATCAATTACAGCTCACAATCCCTAAACACCTTGAATTGAAAAGGAGTTCACGGTTCCATATTCCTTTTCTCTTTTGAGTTTACAACCTAATATGCTCATGTGGAGGGGTTTACGGCCTAAAGGTGCTCATGGGGAGGATTTTACGCTCAATATGATGCCTAGGAATGTGTTCATGGTCAAGGTTTTGATTAGCTAAGTAATTCACGGCCAAAGTGGCCCCTCGAAAGTTGTTCACGGCCTAGATTCCTTCTCCTTAGGTGTTCATGGCCATTCTTTTGAAGTTTATGGTGGTTCACGATCATGTTTGTTTCTAGGGAAAAGTTCATAGTCCTGAAGTGCATATGAACTTTAATGTATTTGCTTTATGTAATATGGCTAATGTCTTGACATAACTTAATTTCTTATTGGTTTGCATTGACTTAGGAGGCTTCAGGGTAGTCTAATTATCAAAGATTACATTACCAAGAACGCAATAATAGTATAACTATAACGATTACATATACAGGACTCCTTTAGCTTAGCTTTTGGACTTGAAATTTCCAATTGTGACAGCGAAGGCGTGACAATACACAAAATCCAATAGACTTTATGATTTGATACTCTGATTTTGACTCCATGTTGTAAAAGAATGAATTTATGGTGTTTAACTTTTATGAAATGACTTTTAATTCCTTTTAAAATTTGAAAAACGTTTACCTTGGTGTTTAAGACGTTACATATGGTATGATTAAAATGTCATGTATATAATATTGGACTTATAAAAGACCATTTTATATATGATTTATATTTATAAGAGTGATGATGTGGATTCCACTCATACTCTTTCCTACTACATGTTTAGGGAGATATGGTGGTTGTTTCTTTGACTTTTATGTTCTTATACTTCATGAGTTGCCTGTAAATCATGATCTCATTAAATGAAAGAATGGGCTTTCATCTAAGTACATGAGTATTAAAGGAGAGATGAGGCTTGAACTATTTAGTATTTTTTTTTTCTTTTTCTTCTTGAAAAACCGAGAGCACCATGGTGCTTTTCCTTCTCCTCTCTTGCTTTGAGTAGTGTAGAGTTTAAGGTCTTATAAGCTGCTTCTACTTAAGCATATTTTAGTATATGTCTTAATAGCTTAAGAACAACTTAATACAAATGAAGACTAGCATGTTTTAGTCATTTTATGTCCGCCGGGACGACCCGATTGAAAAAAAAAATACAATGATAATCCGAGTTAATTTTTGAAAGAGAGACTGAACATATCTTTTGACACTTGAATAAAAGACGATTCATGTAATTTACTCTAATAAATAATCAATTGCAAATTTGGTTCAAGGGTACAATGTCATAAAGAAAAGTCTAACTATAGACCAGACTGAACGAAAGATGGATTGATTTTGCGAAACTGAAAACCACAATGACCCAATTGATACAAATAAAAAATTTGAACTAAAATTATAGTCTTTGACAAACTAAGGAATCATTTATGAGATTTCATCTAGTTTTCATAAAATTTTATGTTTAATACTTAATCAAAAGGGTAATTCTATATACACGAACAAAAGTCTAAATGCACGATGATTTGATTGATTCTGTTTATTCAGTCAAATTTTATTTTTAAATTTAAACAAACTGTTTACATAATAGGAATTTTCATTTGTCACCCTTCTACTTAACTATGTATTTCAAAATTCACCTTTTACTTGTTTAAAATATATTCCACACATCCATTATTTCAACAAAATATACTTTTATTTAGGGGTAATTACTAATCTAACCAAATTAAGGAAGTGATTATCAATTTTTAGCCAAAAATTAGTATGTCCGAATATAGCCCATGAAACTATAGGTTTCTAAAATCGTCTACTGTTTCGCCATATCGTCTACTATTTCGTGTTTTGTATAAAAGAATTGTTTTTTTCATTTGTAACATACAAAACCGTAGGTTTAGGGAAACCTATAGTTTCCTCTCGGTTAAGCTCGGTATCCCAAACCGTAGGTTACGGTTTTGGGGGGAAAATACGTTTTTTTTTAAATCTACTGTTTTTGGGGTTTCCTCTACTTTTTTGTGAAAAAACCTACGGTTTGGGATACCGTAGCTTAACCGAAACACTACTTTGGGCTAATGAGCCATGAAAAAGTAAATGAGTCTGTGAAACAGTAGCCTATTAGCACGAAACACTACTTTAAGGCATAAAATAATAGTCAACAATGTTGACCGTAGTCAACCAAAAGTTGACAACCTTTTTAAGGGCTATTTTTGGCTAAGTATTATTTTCTTTTGCTATTTTTTGATAAGTAATTAACAAAAATTGCTAGATTTGTATTTTTCCCATTTTATTTATAGCTTTCTTTTTTATTTATATACATATTAAAAAAACAAAATGCCGATGGATTTCCCATGTTAAAAAAAAACACTAATTTAATAACGGTTTATGATGCTTCAATAGTTGTATAATTTTAAACTTATGAAAGTGTAATTTTCTAATTAACACTAATTGAGTTTTTAAACGCCAATTGAGTTCTAATACGTTAATTGAGTTTGTAAATGTTAATTTTAAACACTACTTGAGCTTTTAAACACCAACTCTAAATGCTAATTTTTTAAAACATCAATTAATTTTAAATACTAATTGAGTTTTTAAAAACTAATTTTTAAATGTTGATTGAGTTTACAAATGAATTAGACTCATACTATAGGTTAAAAAATTATATATATATATATATATATATATATATATATATATATATATATATATATATATTTAAATATTATCATACACATATGAGCATATTTCTAATAGAATAGATTAATATATGGAATTTTTAAAAGTACAAAAAGTATAGGATGAAAGCCGTTGTGACAAATTGTCAGTTTTCAAACTTCAGGCACAAATACCAAAACAATTACACGATTTGTTTCGTGCGAATAGGAGGATCCTTTTATTAAGTTTTCAACAGGTTTGTTTTACTATTTCAATCAATATCAATTTGCAGTTCTTATCCTTCCATTTTTATTAAACTTTCAATATGTTGTTTTTACCATTTCAATCTCTATACTATATTTTATATTATTATTTTAGTTTAAATTAATATATTAAATTGCAAAAGATAACTTCTAAATGATATAATATTAACTTAATAAAATTTTTAATTTTTTTTAATAAAATTAAACTCAAATAATAATTAAGTTACTAGTTTAGGTTTTTAATTTATTTTATTATGTTTTTGTATAGTCCTAATTTTCTTATCATTTTCCAAATGTTTTTTTTTTAATTTCACATGATGTATATGCTAATTACTAATGATGGTTGTTACTTTTATTTTTTTTTTCAATGAAAACCTCTAAGAATTAGTATGTATACTATAGACGTTAACAAAATAGTCATTTTATTTGTATTAAACAAATAAAAAGATATTTTAAAATTTTTGTATCATGATCATAAAATAAAAGGGTGTGATAAAAATAGCTTAAATTGAATAACTGAACAAAACCAAATGATGGTTGGTTGATTTGGCTCGAGTTACTCGGATATTTGGTTTATTCGGTTTGATTAACCAAATAAAGATACCTTATTTGGTTAAACTAATAAAACTGAATAAACTATTTAGTTAATATATATTTTTTATAATTTATATCTATAAATAAACATTTTATATTTAAACTTATGGATTAGTTACCAAAAAAGATTTTGATAACTCATTATTCAATTATTAACTATTATAAATTGATAACTCAAATGGTCGACTATTTAATCAGATAGCCATTTAACCATATGGTTTGACCGTTATTAGAAACCAATTATGTTTAATATTTGTATAATTTTAAAAGCGAGATGAAAAGAATCTTTCTAAAATTTATCAATGGAAAAAAAAAACAATTTTGTTAAAGATCTTAATAATTATAAACAACAAAACATAAACTTGATTTTATTAATTATCAGATATTATAACTGTAGAATTGTTACAATTACTGTGTGTTGCAAATGGAGAAATGTATGAATTCACACGAGCAACATAAACAGTTTTCCATCCATCAGACCGTAATGATCTGTTGTGACGCCAAAGCAGCATAAACAGTTTCCCATCAAGTTAATTTTTTTCCTCATACTTTTGTTTTACAGGGAAACCGAGTCAATAATCCTATATATTTAATTATTTGTAAACGATTTAAATATGGAAAAATTCCATAGCAAAAACATGAAATTTCGTAGCTAAAGCCAAATAACTATGGAATTCGCTACATAAAATTTCAATTAGACTCCGTAGTTTTATTTCTTGTAGCAAACTGTTTAGCTACGAAATTATAATTTCATAGCAATTTTGCTATGATAGTTTCTACGACATCTATTCGTTACAATTTGAGTTCCACAATAAGTTCCATAACGAACTAGTTACAACAAAAAATTATATAGCATATTTTATAGTAAAATAGCTACGGGTTTCGATTTCGTAACAACTATTCATGATTTAGCTACGGACTGCAATTCCGTAGTTATTTTTGTAGCAAATTAGCTACGACCAATCATTTTGTAGCATATTTTATAGTAGAATAGCTACGGATCATGATTCCGTAGAAACTTTACGTAGCTATTTAGGATTTAGCTATACAATACAATTTCGTAACCGTTTCCGTAGCATTATAGCTACGACAAGCCATTCCGCAACATATTCCATACTAAAATTGCTACGGATTTTGATTCCGTAAATATTTTCCGTAGCTATTCAGAAATTTTCTTGTATTATTATTATTATTATTATTATTATAAAGATAAAATGACAATATTTAAAAGTTAATGGGCCATATAAGATTTCAAATAAAAGTGATTTACAACTAAAATGGATTGGAACGAAGGATTATAAAGTTAAAGGGCCAAATATGTTATTGCTTTAAGTTATAAGGTTTTAAATAAAAATAATTGACAAATGAAATTGATTTGACGTAAGTCAAGTAAAACTACTAAATTTTATGCACTACACGAATTCATTCGTGTATTTAGGAGGACCAATCAAAAATAACATAAACTTGTCCTTGATGATCCGCTGGACTATTTAAAAGTAAAGCGGTGGCAAAAAGGCGTTGACCAAAAAACAATGGACAACTAGGGCTTGGATCGTTCTTTTCAATCAAAAGTCACGCTCACTTCATCTTCATCTCTATCATTCATACCTACGCCTTCACCGTAAGCAATGGCTGGAATCATTTCTGCCCTGTACTCTTTGTTCTGTGACAAGCTGGCCTCCGAAGCCTTCAGGCAGTTTGCTCGTTTCAAGAAAATCGATGACGATGACGTGGAAAAATTAAAGATGTCATTAATCAAGATCAAAGATCTGCTTAATGATGCTTCTCAGAAGGAAATACGTCAGGAAGCTGTTAAAGAATGGCTGAATAGTCTCCAACATTTGGCTTACGACATAGACGATCTACTTGACGAATTGTCAACAGAAGCTATGCATCGTGAGTTCACAGAGGAATCTGGAACCTCAAGCAAGGTAAGAAAGCTGTTACCAAGTGCTAGGATGCATGACAAGTTTGAAAATATCACCATCAAGTTACAAGAACTGTTTGAGGAAAAATATAAGCTTGGCTTAAGTGTGATAGGTGAAAGCCCAAAACATAGAAATAGAAGGTTAGAGACCTCTTTGGTAGATCCATCTAGTATTGTTGGGCGCAAAGATGATAAGGAAGCGTTGCTTCTCAAGCTATATGAACCATGTGATAGAAACGTTAGCATCGTGCCAATAGTTGGTATGGGTGGGGTAGGTAAGACCACTCTCGCTAGACTTTTGTATGATGAGATGCAAGGGAAGGATCGTTTTGAACTCATGGCGTGGGTCTGTGTTTCTGATGAGTTTGATATTTTCAATATAAGCAGTATTATTTTTCAATCAATAGGTGGGGGAAACCAAGTATTTAAGGATTTAAATCTGCTGCAAGTAGCTTTAAGAGAGAAGATCTCAAATAAGCGATTTCTGCTTGTTTTAGATGATGTGTGGAGTGAAAGCTATACGGATTGGGAAATCCTAGCAGGGCCATTTCTTGCAGGGGCACCCGGAAGTAAAGTTATCATGACAACCAGGAAGATGTCGTTGTTAACCCAACTTGGTAACAATGAACCTTATCATTTGCCTATTCTATCAGATGAAAGTGCTTTATCCTTATTTTGTCAGCATGCATTGGGAGAAAAAAACTTTGATTCACATCCGCTACTTAAACCACATGGTGAAGGTATTGTTAGAAAATGTAATGGGTTGCCGTTGGCTTTGAAAGCACTTGGAAGGTTATTAAGGACAAAAATAGATGAGGAAGACTGGAAAGAAGTGCTGAATAGTGAGATATGGAGTCTAGAAAAGGGAGATGGGATTGTTCCGGCTCTCAAATTAAGCTACCATGATCTCTCTCCATGTTTGAAGCAGTTGTTTGCATACTGCTCCTTGTTCCCCAAGGACTTTGAGTTTGACAAGGAGAAGTTGATTTTGTTGTGGATGGCAGAAGGTTTTTTGCAATCAACGACAAACAAGACAATGGAACGCTTGGGTCTCGAGTATTTTAATGCGTTGTGGTCAAGGTCATTTTTTCAACCTGCACCAAATGACAGATCGTTGTTTGTGATGCATGATCTCATGAGTGACTTGGCCACATCTGTTGCTGGGGAGTTTTTTTCAAGGGTAGACATTGGGACGGAGAAAGAACATAGGAATGAATCATTCGAAAAGTACCGCCATCTGTCATTTGTTCGTGAGGAATACATGGTTTCCGGAAGGTTCGAGCCACTCAAAGGAGCTAAAAGTTTGAGAACGTTGATAGCGGTATCTGTTGGGGTGATAGACAGTTGGCAAAGATTCTACTTATCAAACAAGGTCCTGGAGAACTTACTTCAGGAGTTACCATTGTTAAGGGTCCTAAGTTTGAGTAATCTTAGCATAAGCGAGGTACCCGAATTCATTGGCAGTCTAAAGCACTTGCGGTATCTGAATTTATCTCGAACTGATATCAAGCTTTTACCAGAAAATGTCTGCAATCTTTATAATCTCCAGACATTGATCCTTTTTGGCTGTAAAAGTTTAATTAACTTGCCCAACAGCTTCTTAAAGCTTAAAAATTTGAGGCATTTGGACATTAGGGATACTCCAGGTTTGAAGAAGATGCCCTTAGGGATTGGTGAGTTGAAAGGCCTACAAACTCTCTCCAAGATCATAATTGGAGGTGAAAACGGATTTGCAATAACCGAGCTTAAGAACTTGCAAAATCTCCATGGGAAAATTTCCATTTGGGGGCTGGGCAATGTACAAAATGCAATGGAGGCATGCAATGCACACTTATCACAAAAAAGGCTTAGTGAGTTGGAGTTGGATTGGGGTTATGGATTATTGCAAAAGGGGCTTAGGTTGTGTCATAGTGATACCGGGTTAAACGTTTTTCGAAAGGAGACACATGATAAGGAGGTCCTTACAGAGTTGAAGCCTCAAACTGATAGTTTGAAGAAGCTTAAAATTGTGTCATATGCGGTTATAGAGTTTCCTAATTGGGTTGGGGATCCTTCGTTTCTTGGGTTGACTCACGTGTCAATATATGGGTGCGAAGAATGTACATCTCTACCAGAACTTGGGCAACTACCATCACTTAAGGAGTTGTATATTGGGAAGATGAGTAAGGTGAAAGTTGTGGGTTGGGAGTTGCTTGGAACAGGTGTTGCATTCCCTTCCCTTGAAATTCTAACTTTTGATACTATGCCATCATGGAAGGAATGGTCAATCAATAACAATGGGGTTGTAGATGCAGCAGTGTTTCCATGCCTTAAAGAGCTTATTATTCTATTTTGTCCTAATCTGGTTGAAGTCTCACTTGAAAAACTACCTTTACTCAGAGTTATGACAGTAAAAGGATGTGGTCATGGTGTGTTGACAAGCCTGGTTCATGTCGCTTCATCAGTCACCAAGTTGATATTACATGATATTTCAGGTCTTACTCATGAGGTGTGGGGAGGTGTTATGAAGTATCTTGGGGAAGTTGAAGAAGTAACGATAGAAAGGTGTAGTGAAATAAGATACCTGTGGGAATCTGAAGCAGAGGCAGGTAAGCTTCTTGCGAATTTAAGGAGGTTGGAGGTACGTTATTGTTCAAATTTGGTGAGTTTAGGAGAGAAAGAGGAGGATAATTGTGGGAGCAACCTAACATCTCTTAGGTGGTTGTCGGTATCTCTTTGTGCCAGCTTACAGCATTGCAGCTGTCCAGATACCCTTGAGTCATTGTTTATTAGTCGTTGTGATTCAGTTACATCTGTGTCTTTCCGAACAGGAGGAGGGCAGAATCTCAAGTCAGTTTTCATCCGGGACTGCAAGAAACTTAAATCGATGAATGAATTGAAGTACTTCGTCCATCTGATCACATTCAGAATAGAAGAGTGTCCAAGTCTGGAGTCATTTCCATTTCCTGACCAAGAGTTGCTGGATCTTGCCTCGTTAAGATTTTTGGAAGTAAAAAACTGTACAAGTATGGATGCTTCCTTTCTTCGTGGGCTTTGGCCTCCGAAATTGTGTTCCCTTGGAATAGGAGGGTTGAAGAAGCCCATGTCAGAGTGGGGCCTACAGAGTTTTCCAACCTCACTTTTTGACCTAAATCTATATGGCGGACCATATGAAGATGTGACTGATTTTAGTCGGTTGTCCGGTCTTTTTCCTTCATCTCTTACTACGCTTCGAATTGAAAGATTTGAGAAATTGGAATCAGTTTCAACGGAACTCCAACACCTCACCTCCCTCCAGCATCTCAGCATTGTCAAGTGCCAAAAGATGCTGGATCTACCTGAAAAGTTGTCTTCACTTTTGAGTTTGGGAATTAGTGAATGCTCAATTCTGAAAAAAAAGACTAGTATAGGAGGCTCCTATTGGCCCATCGTCTCTCTAACCCCACACCTCCACGAGGATGAGTATATTTTTTTTGTGAAGGTGCGCCATTATCTATGCCTTTTGTCTTTTGACTTCTTTTAGTTCCATAATGTATAAATTAAATAACTGCCAATCAACCAACATTTTAAATATCCAAGGATGTATTTCAATAAAAGTTCTATTTATGTCTGGATATTCGTTTGTTGACATGGTATGTTTACTGATTTAATATAATTAGGGCTTTAAAACGTGAGAGTGCCACAATAGATTGCAAAATGAATTAAGTTGGTGTATGGTGGACTAGGATTGGTTGTAAAGTTATCATTGTCTTTTAAAGTTGTACAGCTTCAATATGAAATCACAAGCATAATAATAATAATAATAATAATAATAATAATAATAATAATAATAATAATTTAATGTAGTACAAACAAACAAGTTAAATACTTTCAAATCACAGAGTCATTTTGATAATATACCGCCTAATTTAATGTAGTCTTATGCATGACTTCTGACCGGCATTAATACTAATTAAACCCATCAAGGTTAAGTTGACTTAATTTTCATTAAGTTGATGTAATTTTCATCCGTTCACAACAATTTTTTTTTCCATACACAACAATTAATGTTTTAAAATGTTGTATTGTACAACTATATAATGCATAAATTATTGTGTATGATAAAAAAATTGTTGTGTACGAATCACTTTCCATTTGTGAAGTATGGTGAACAGAAAGGCTATTTATCTTTCACTGCCATATATTTATTAGCTCCACGTTTTTTCCTTCAGAGCATATTTGATATTTCTATTTAGCGTACTTCTTTGGAGGGACCATGATATGTGTTTTATTGTTTATGATTCATTGTTCAATTATGTTTTCTTTTGTTATTTGGTGAACTAATTGCTGAATTGTGCTCGTATAATTTATTTGACATAATGTATCCGGTAGTCATTTCCGAATAAACAACTTCTCATTATAGACTTTCTGACTTCTGTTTGTTTTTCATAAATTTGGAGATGTAGGAGCTTGGAATTTATGAATCTTAATAGCTAAATGCCATATAAACACCAATCGCTGGGTTAATGGTGCTTGGCACTTTCATTGGTGTGGACAAGATTGCCATTAGAAGAATCACACCTTCAACCACATATCTGCAAAAATCCACAGCAAAGTGGATTGGCAGTGGTGTCAAGGGAATAGCTGGGATCAAATCTTAGAGATGGATTATAAATTTATAAGCATGATCTTTTTGGACAATTTGTAATGATCAAACAACAGAAATAATGGGGGAAAAATTGCAAAGGGTAAGCTCTCTACTACTATGTGCCAATTTACTCTGTATCATTCCTGTTATAAAATTATCCTTAACATGTATCTTTTAACAGTGGACTTATGATAAAACATAGAAACTAGCCTCCGCCTCCATCTCCACCTCGACCTGTCTGTGAGTTGCCAACTGCTGGTTCAAACACAGGGACGTTGAAGACTATGGAAAGTGGTTGATAAGTTTGCACACAAGGTGTTTGTGGTTTTGCTTGTGAGAAAATTAGTACTGCTTTGACAGTAGAAATAGTTTTAAAATGCTCTAATCAGAAGTGTTTTGGAGATGTTTGTACGAAAAGTCATACAGATACTTACATTGCTACGTATCCAAGTGACAGGATAGCATTAGCAATTCTCTGCACATGTTGCACCTCTTTGTACTGCTATCACTTTCGGATACAAATACTCGTTTTCTAAAATTTTGAATATTTCGGATATCCGATATCCAAAAATTTATTTTTTATTATTTTTATAATATTTTATTTATTATTCACAAGGTAAACTAAATGCTTTTATATAATTAATAGGTTTACTTTTAATATGGAATGTATGATTTATATTTTTGTTATAAGATGGTTCAACGTCTTTTTTCTTTTGAATTGCAAGTGGTTTGTAACTGTTGGGTTGAGTTGCATCTTATAGACAATTAACAACTTAATATATTTTAAAATAGGTTATTTTAAGTTAATCGATATTTGATAATAACAAAAAAGCCAAAAAAATTTGGATATCCGTATTGATATCCGAATTCGTATCCGAAAATTCGGATATCTGAAATTTCGGATATGGATTCGGATACCAATAATACACTATTTGAATTTTCGGATATCTGAAATTCGGATATCCAAATTTTCGGATATTCGGTTTTGAACACCCCTACACTAGATAACTTAATATTATATCGCGGACGAGTAAATTACACGAATGGTCCCTGTGGTTTGGGGTAATTTGCATGCTTGGTCCCTAATTTATTTTTTTAACTCGGAAGGTCCCTATGGTTTGTTTTTGTTACGCGTTTGATCCCTACTGTTTATTTTTGTTATGTGTTTGGTCCCTGTATTATCTAAAATGACTATTATTTCAAAAGGAAAAAATGATGGGGGTAGGTGAGGTAAGGTGAGAGGGTGGGATTAGGGGTGTGTTTATTTAAATAAATTAAAAAAATCAAGGGCATAATAGTCTTTTTAGGTAAGATAGGGACCAAGCGCGTAACAAAAACAAACAGTAAGGACCTTCCGAGTTAAAAAAATAAGTTAGGGACCAAACGCGCAAATTACCCTAAACCATAGGGACCATTCGTGTAATTTACTCTATCGCGGACTATATAATGATGTGAAAAACTGTAATCAATTGTCACATCTTCTTCCTTCATCTCTTGCTTCTGTTTCCATAAAGGAAAAAAGGAATTTGAAAATCAAAGGGAGACTCCAACACCTCACCTCTCTCCAACATCTCTCTGTTTCCAACTCCCCAAAAACGTTACATCTACCAGAAAAGGTGTTTCCTTCACTTTTTTTCTTTGAAAATCGATAGATGCCCAAATTTAAAAGAAAGGAGCATTAGAAGAAGCTCCTATTGGCCCCACATCTCCCTTATCCCATCTCCATCCCTATGTGGAGCGCATCTTGTAGAATCCTCCATTAACCATGCATCACTATAATATCTACAAACATCCAAAAGTTAAAACATAAATATATAATACAAATCAAGTGTATAATTTAAAATCTTAAACCTTGGATGTAAAGAGTGAGCTAAACAATGTAGGGGAGTGTTATTCTTCGCCCATCGAGCCACTAAAATACGTCGCACAACGTCGTAAAAAGAACTTATTTGAGATGTCGGACGTTTTTCTTTCTTGTAGATCTCAATCTTCACTTTCTCAATCATAGAATCCCACATCTCATAGACCAAGTGTAAACATGGCTTGTCAGTGTCACAAGCTATAATCATCTCATATATAGCTCCAGTGAAACTAAGAATATATGTTACTTTATCCCACCAATCATCATTTAAAATATATTCTTTCACAGCGTTTGCTTTCTCAGTGTCATCTAATCTATAAGAAGACCATTCTTCGCTTATGACCATAGCTTGAAGACCCCTTTTGATAAGTTTCAATCTCTTAAGCATCACAATGATGATGGCAAAGCGAGTGTCAGCAATACAAAGCAGCCTAAGAGGAGTAAACTTGGTGAAAATCGAGAGCCTCATGTTATGGTTCATGATGAAATTTTTTATTGCAAATGCCTCTTCGTGAACTTCTTTTATCCAGCGGCACTGTTCATATGTTTCCACATTCCTTGGTGAACAAATGTTCTTGTAACACTCTAAAAATTCAAGCCAATTTAAATATTTCAAAAGCAACTCAGTTTCGTTAAGTCATTACAAAAAGGTTTTCAATACAATTATTATCAGAGTCTTCCCAGAACCATATCGTAAAACATAAACATGAGGAGCGGTACGATTACGCCTTCGCCTTGCCACGGTCTCATGAAGTACCTGAAAAACATTAAACCACAACTGTAAGCCCGGAAGCTTAGTGAGATGCCCCTAAAATACCAACCACATATACCATGCATAACATAACATAACCGAACAGAACAGCCATGCACTTCGGGTTTACTGTGTGACTGGTCCGCCCTACCGGGCCTTCAGTCCACCTGGTCCACCCTCCGAGTCTATCGATATCCATCGAGTCTGCAGTGTGGTTGGTCCGCCCACACCGGCACTTCCACCCACCTGGTCCACTCTATAAGTCTACAGTATGACTGGTCCGCCCGCACCGGGCCTTCAGTCGGCCTGGTCCACTCTCCGAGCCTCTGCACGTCTGTTCCAGCGTTGTGGGGCCTACAGCCTATCCGGACCGCTGGCTGGCCTTCGGGATAACCGGTCCGCCCTGGGTGTGTTGGCCTACAGCACAAAGCAGGACCCGCATCAACCCAACCCCAGTCCGACAACCATGTGCACATAAACATACAATCATATAACAATTCACATCCAATCAAACCGATCTAGCAGATCAAATAACATAACATACTCCAAACAGGATACCGACCTAACCGGTCACTAGCATAGCATCATCCTATATACCAAGATACCGACCTTAACTAGGTCTCTAACATATACCATCCTAACTACCAGGATGCAAACATAGCAAAGCAACAACATAACAACGATACCCAGATTACAATCCAATAAAGGGCCGACATTGGTGCCTTAGACCCTATCGATATAGTGAGGATAACTCACCTTGCAACTGCTGACTGAAAAGATAAGATCACGCTGCTCCAACCTCTGACACAAACTCCACCACTAACAATACCAAAAGACCGAACTCAATAAATACCAAAAACTATCAAATTACCCTTGGAAGACAACTGGTCAACTCTTGGTTAAAGTCAAAGTCCTCAGTCAAAGTCAAACTTCCTGACTGACACTACTCGCCGAGTCAGCCTGCTGACTCGTCGAGTCCCTCAACTCTGAAAACTCCCATATCGTGACCCAACTCGCCGAGTCGCCCCAAGACTCACCGAGTCGCCCTAAGCCTCGCTGAGTCCCACGAACTCTGAGTCACTTCCTGCTCAACTCACCGAGTCGTCCCTTGACTCACCGATTCACAACTAAACCAGGAAAGGTTAGGACCTCACGAACAGACTCACCGAGTCCAAGGCTATCTTCAACCAACTCGCCGAGTTGTTCTTCCAACTCGCCGAGTTGTTCTTCAAACTCACCGAGTTCGTGCCTATCTTCATGCAACTCGCCAAGTACCACTAGCTCTTAATCCATTAAGTGGCTTTCCAAGCCATGCAGGGGCTCCAATTCATAGATCTACCCTTCCACAAGCTATTCCTCACGTAAAGTTGCAAACTTTACGTAAATCCAAAGAGATCTAAGCATAGAACACTCTTAGGCTAGGGTTTGGGACAAGAAGGCTTCACTAACAACTCTTGGGCATGAACTTTATGGCTTCCTGGACCACTACAATCCTAGATCTGAGGTAGCAACCTCAGATCTTACACTAAACTCGAGATGAACCTCATTTATGCTCCAAAAAATCCCATAATTGATAAATATAGATGCACAAAAGCTCAAGAACAGATCTCTTACCTCCAATGCAAGCTCCTACTGGAGAATGAACCAAATCTCTGCAAAGCCCCTTGCTCCAAATCTTCTTGCTCTTCAATTCCCTTCCAAGATTTCCTCCAAGGCTCTAATTACTCACAAAGGAAAGCTCACACGAATTTAGGGCCTCTGGAACTCAAAGGGAATGTAAAGAGGCTGGGGAGTGGGTATTATGTTCTTTATATAGGGCTCAACCCCCGGGATTAGGGTTTTCTCCATACAGCACCAACTCGCCGAGTCTACACATGCGACTCACCGAGTTGGTCACTTATCACGCGACTTGAAACGTGACTCGACTCGCCGAGTCGACCTTCTTATTTACACTTTTAGCCCTTCAACTTTATTTTTGAATTTTCAGGATGTTGCAATTCTCCCCCACTTAAATTAGGCTTCGTCCCCGAAGCCTGCTGCAACACACAATTCCAATAATTATTCTCGCAATCCACCACCTAGCATTAACCAAATCAGGTTCCTCAAAACACTACCATCGAAACCCGAAACCCAACTCTTCCCCTGCGATGTCCTGACCACCGCCTCAAGCCAGCCACCGGTTTCATCCTCTGATAACCACATTTATCAACCGAGTACCACTCCATGGTACTTCACTCGTTCCAGATCACAACAATCACTTGACTCTTACGAGCTAGATATAACCTTGAACCACCAGGATCCCGACCCGGTACCACACTGCTATCATTTTCCTCGTCAGATATATCCTTCGCCGAATTCACTACTAAGACTTAACCTGCTCCCTTACTGAGTCCAACTCTATCCCTTCCATGTTGACAGGACAACACATCCTTCAGCTTTAGAGCAACTCCCATGAGTTCTTCTCTGCCATCACATACACATGCTGAACTAGCTCTAGCATTCTCGGGTTGGGAAAACCCGACGCACTGACGACACCTCCAAACATCCCCCCAGGATGAATTACCGCTACAAGCATAATTCCTTGTTCACACCAAACTAGGAATCCAAGGCTCCATCCTTGCATCCCTTCAGAGCCTCTTTGGCTCTACACTCGCGGAACTCCTTCCGTGACCTCCGCAGATATCCAACCCGGATGTGATTCCATACCACCGCCGCAAACACTCTGCTCAATAACCATGATTGGAACACCTCAATCATACCTCCGCGCTACTGCTTTCGCTTCCGTGAACTTACACTCCCTCTCGGAGCTACATACTTTTCCCTTTCCTTATCCAAGGAAATCTACTTGGCCGCCTTGTCACTAAAACAAGTACCATGGTGCTCGCCCAACGCTACACCATTCCCTTACAACATTCCAGTTGTCCAGATAGCCTTGAGTCATTGCTTATTTTTACCTGTGATTCAAATCAATTACGTTTGTGTCTTTCCCAACAGGAGGAGGGCAGAACGTCAAGTCACTTTCCATCTGGAACTGCAAGAAACTTAAATCGATGAATGAATTAAAGTACTTCATCCATTTGACCGTATTCAGAATAGAAGAGTGTCCAAGTCTGGATTCACTTCCATTTCCTGACCATGAGTTGCCGCATCTTGCCTCTTTAACACCAATGTTTTAAAGCCCGGGTTTTTTGTTGACCCGGTGTAATAACCGGTTCACGGGTTAACCGGTTCAACCAGTTGAACCGTCGGGTCAACCCTGTTTATGGTCTTTTTTTATTTTTATATATTTTTACTTTCCTACATAATGCATAAACATATAAAACCAATAATTTGATGTCCACAAAGTTTAAACATTGAAAAACATTAAAGAAACCGCAAACAATTCGTTGTTTTGGCGTCCGCTACTTGTATCCAACTATCAAAGTTCTATTAAAACGGGTCAATCCGGTTTTAACCGGTTCAACATAACCGGTCGAACCGCGGTTTAGGGGAAACCCGGCCGGTTCGATCAAGTCCGTATTTTTACAAAAAACCGTTCTCAATTAACCCGCTTTCTACCCCGGATCACGGTCCAACCAGTTGAACCGGTCGGGTCAACCCGGGTTTTAAAATATTGGTTAACACATTTGCAAATAAAAAACTGTACAAGTATGGATGCTTTCTTTCCTGGTGGGCTTTGGCCTCCAAAACTGGGTCCTCTTACCATAGGAGGATTGAAGAAGCCCATGTCAGAGTGGGGCCCATAGAGTTTTCCAACCTCACTTTTTAACCTACATCTATATGGCGGACCATATGAAGAAGTGACTGATTTTAGTCGGTTGTCCGGTCTTTTTCCTTCATCTCTTACTTCTCTTCGCATAGAATGATTTGAGAAATTGGAATCAATTTCAACGGGACTCCAACACCTCACCTTTCTCCAGCATCTCTTCATTGTCAAGTGCCGAAAGATGATGGATCTACCAGAAAAGCTGTTGCCTTCGCTTTTGAGTTTGGGAATTAATGAATGCCCGAATCTGAAAAAAAAAAGACTAGTATAGGAGTCTCCTATTGGCGCGTCGTTCCCCTAATTCCCCTGCATCTACGAGGATGACTATATCTTATTGTGAAGGTCCGGCCTTCTCTATGTCTTTTAACTTGTTTTTGTTTCGTAATGTATAAAATTAAATAACTGTAAATCGAACAAATTTTTTAAATATTATCTCAATCCAAGTACCTATGTATTTTTACAACAAAAGTTTTATTTGTTTCTCAATATTTGTTTGTTAACATGGCGTGCTTACTGAATTAAACTGTTTACCAAACCAAACATCTAGAAATGAGTACATTATTACGTTGTAAAATATCGAAAATTAACGGTGAACAAACAAACAGGCTAAATACGTTCAAATAATGAATCATTATGATTATGTACTGCCTAATATCAACCTACTATTGTACCCATATGACAATGCCGATTAACACACTGATTAAACCCATTAAGGCATTATGGTTAAGTGGATGGAATTTTTATTAAGTGGATCGATTTTGACACAGCTAAATATGATTCTATATTTGTGAAATTGTGAACAAAAATGCTATTTATCTTCACTGCCATCTATTTACTAGCTCCATGGTTTTTCCCTTTTAGAGAATATTTGGTATTTCTATTTAGTGTACTTTGGAGTGACCATGATATGCGTGTTACTGTTTATGATTCATTGTTCAATTATGTGTTCTTTTGTTATTTGGTAAAATAATTGATGAATTTTGCTCACATAATTAATTTGACATGATGTATCCGGTAGTCATTTTGGAATGAAAAACTTATGTTGATTTATTTTTGCAGGATTCATGACCCACCCTTATGATTCACAATTGTAGCATTCAATGCTAATGCATATGCCATCGGGTGTGTAAGGTTGGTTTCTTTTATGCTATCTGCAGAGTCACAGATCCTTATAGTTTAATTCTTTTTTTAATTTTAACTTGAGTAAATTACTAAAATCGTCCCTATGGTTTGGTTAGAATTTCACGTTTGGTCCCTAACTTTTTTTTTTGCACTCGGATCGTCCCTATGGTTTGATTTTGTTGCGTTTTTCGTCCCTTACATACATAAAATTAAGGACCAAACGTGCAATTTTGACCAAACCATAGGGACGAAAAACGCAACGAAATCAAACCATAGGGATGGTCCGAGTGCAAAGAAAAAGTTAGGGACCAAACATGAAATTTTGACAAAACCATAGGAACGATTTTAGTAATTTACTTTTTAACTTGTTCGTAAATGATTGGTGTAAGTATTGATAGTGCGAGTAGTTTTCATAATTCCAAAGTTGAATTCATACCAATGGCATTAGGAGCTATAATTGATGAATGAATTCGCATTGATACAAGAATGAACGTAATTTTTCATTTTCAAACAAAACAGATACATCAATTTCTTCTTAATTTTACTTAAAACATTTCCATCTATGGTTATGTCATTTCATTCAATACTATGTCACTTAAATTGTTTCTCAATTCTGATAATATCATAAAAACAGAAGAAGAAATAATTGATGAAGCATTTGCATTGATACAAGAAGAAATGAAGGTAAAAAAAACAGATGAAGAAAAACAGAAGAAGAAACCAAGGGTAAGCTCTACTACGGGGTGCTTGTTTTATCTTTAAAAATAACTTTTAGTTTTTAGGAAAAGATAAAAAGGCAAAAGATATTTGGCAATGTTGTAAAAGTTACTTTTTTATATAAGGAAAAATGTACTTTTTGGAAAAGTTACAGAATCCTGATTTTTTGCAACTTTTCCTAAAAGGACTTTTGCCTTTCAAAAGCTTAGCCAAACACCCCCTACTATCTGCCAATTTACTCGGTATCATTCCTGTTATAGAATTATCCTTAACATGGATCTTTTAACAGTGGGCTTATGATAAACATAGACACTAGCCTCCGCCTCCATCTCCACCTCGACCTGTTTGTGAGTTGCCAACTGCTGGCTCAAACACGTGACTTTGAAGAGTATGGAAAATGGTTGATAAATTTGCACGCAAGGTGTTTGTGGTTTTGCTTGTGTGAAAATTAGTACTGCTCTGATGGTAGAAATAGTTTCAAAATGCTCTAATCAGATGTGTCTTGGAGATGTTTGTACGAAGAGTCGATACAAATACTTACATTGTTACGTATCCATTTGACATGATAGCATTAGCAATTCTCTGCACATGTTGCACCTCTTTGCACTGCTATCACTTTTCTGCATTGTTAACCACAGTTTTGTACATTTTAAACGTGTTTTCTAGCATACACAACACAAGTTCTGTATAATGCTAATCTTTGTGGGCTACTTAGAACATATAGCTCACTACAGAAATTTTGTATTATATGACATGTGTATGACTAAACATACATTTTGACAACAGTTGAAATAAATGGGCTCAGATCCAAGTAGACATCAGTTATAGGAACAGATTATGATGTGAACATTAAGAAGCAAATCTTTTTAACAGTCATATAGTTCCATCTTGTTTATGAATTTATGGTTAGGCAACTGCTCTTCATCCATGCTAAAGGAGTGGGAATCTGCAATCACTTCGCTTGGAGAATATATTGAAACAAACTTGTAAATTAACTCTGAGAATTAGGGATTCTAGTAACTCTGTGTTGGTTCACTAAATCATGTTACTTAAACGATGAACCAATAACACAACTGAGAATATTAGTTAAATCTATCCCAGGTAGCACAGAAATTGATTTTAAAAATATCTACACATTTTAGATGCTAGTTGAATCATCTTAGTAAAACCATATTTGAATCTGGTATACAGAAAACCTTAAGAACTTGATGAAGTCGATGGGTGCAAGGTGTGTGTGTGTGTGTGTGTTTTAAATTGTAGCCGACTCTACTAGAGTCTCGAGGTGCACAAAGAGAGCATCTTATACAAAGAGTTTAGTATAAAACCCCTAAAAAATTTCAATTTATAAATCGTCTTGGTGTATATTTTAATAACAATTCAATACAATTAGTTATCAAAAAGATCGCATAAAAGAATTACAAATACAATGATACGAGCCAGATATTACTACCTCTCTTCTATAATTCATCATTTCTTTAATGAGTTTCCTTATAGGTATACAATAACTAAAAATGTAAGCTACAAAGAGCTTAGTAAGCAACATCGACAACATTACATATAATAACTCCATATATCGATTATATCAGTTTATTCAACAACTCAATAAAACTCCAAAGCGCCTTTCAAACTATTCAGTAAATACTCATTAAATATTACTACATAATTTCCTCAAATATCTGCAATGGTTAATTACACGAAATTAACTAATAATATACAAGTCCCACCTCCCAATATCTTTCAAAGTAACTCCACAATTATCAATAATGTATTTTGCCATGAAGGTTCACTACAACGTCCCCTAATAATATCCACCATAATATTAAATATTTATCAACACCAATGGCATTTTACATCGAATGGATATTGCCTTGAGAGCCATTATAAGGATCATCAATACTCCGATTAATGTCACAAAATAGGCATTATGTAGTACACTATATGTCACCTTACACCTAATGATACTAAATCTCTATTGCACCGTATACATAAATAGTAAATACTACCATAAGACATTGTTTTATGGTATATTTCACCACATTCGATTTATATCATCCAAAGTTACTACATACATAGATACTACCATAACATACCCGTTATATGGTATATTGCATATCTTTGGATTTAACCATCCAAAGTTAATACATATATAGATACTATCACAACACACCTATTATATATACATAGTAATTCTAAGTATATGGATGCAGTGGCAGAGCCAGAGTTAAAGTAAAGGGGTATCCCAAAAAATTTTCAGGTGGCCCAAATTTGTTTCGGGGTACTTGGGTTTCCCTTAGGTAACCTCAAGTGTTGTTATATAAACATGAAGTTGAAGTATCTTTTGATACTTGAATCGATATGGGAATTAAAGCAGATATCAAATTATGCATGAGGATATCAAGTTAATATAATGTACGGAAATGGCTGAATTTACATGTGTATTAAGTCCAATTTCTCCATATCATTTATCTAGTAGAGTAAAGGACTTAACGGATTAAGTCCTTAACGGGTTAAGTAAGAAACACTTA